>NW_021703772.1:68833781-69135082 GCF_005190385.1 Monodon monoceros
CGTTAATAATATTTGTATTTTATTTATTCATTTATAAAGAGTGTTGAAGAACAAGTAGAAGTTCTTAGTTTTATTTTATCCTATACCAGACGTTGATAAACTACAGTCTGTGGGCCAAATCCAGCCTGCCCTCTGTTTTCTTTAAGTAAAGTTTTATTGGAATATGACGCATTCCCTCATGTGAGTCTGTGGCTCACATTTACATATTATCTACGGCGACTTTCGCACCATATTGATGGAGAGACCGTGTAGCCCCACACAGCCTAGAATAGTTTCTATCTGGTCCTTTCCAGAAAAAACTTTGCCTACTCCTATCTTACAGGGAAAAAATAGAGCTGTTGAAAGTTGTTAGCAAATGAAAAGGATTATGTGGAACATATAAAATGGCAAATTATATATATATGTGTGTGTGTATATATATATATACACACACACACACATATATAGGCAAGTTAACATGGTTGTTCACGCAGGATGAATTTGTAGGGAATTATGCCACTATTGCAGGAACGAAGTGATGGGAACCTCGCCTAGGTGGGACTAAGGAGGAAAGGGTAGGAGTGACCTCGGGAACTGATGGAATGCAGGAGTTGAGGGGGAACATCAAAGGCTGATCCAAAGGACCTGGGTGAATGAGTGCAGAAATAAGAAAGTCAAAAAAGGAAACAGATAGAGGAAGGCGGAGACATTTATTTTAGAAACGTGTAATGCATTAAATGTGGCAGAGTGGGAAGAGCATAGACTTCAGGTCTGAGACCTGCATTCGAGTCCCAGCTTTTCCACTTGTACACATGTGACATGGGGAAAATAACCTTTTCAGGCTGTTTCCTTATCTGTAACATGAGGATAACGGTGCCTGCTCTGGAGGGTTTTGGGGAGGTCAAAATGAGATGCCATGTACTTATTAGCATTGTGCTTGGGACATATTAGTTAATTGTAGCGATAATAAGCAAGTTGTTATATTTCAAAATGCTATTCAAATTAGGCCATCATTACAAGTATTACATTATAGTAAAGGAGATTTCATTTTCATTTGTGTCAAAAGTGAACCTCTAGCTTGACTGTGGCCTATTTCTTCTTCTTATTCAATCATCTCTCTTTATATTTTCTTTCTTAATAGACAGCTAGATAATTTGTCATGTACATGCCCAAGTAGGAAACTTTCTAGCGTAATGTCAATTTCTTTGGCATTGAAGAATAAATTAAAATGATTCATTAGCATTACAGAATTATTTGTTGTAATTGGTATAATTTTAATGGAATTATAGGATGTGATCAGATTATTCTCTTCTGAAACTTTAGTATTCCCACTTCACATTTATTTTTATTTTTAATAAATGCTTCAGCCTCACCATTTTTCTTTCTACAGCTATCCTGGGGCATAATTAGTCTGGTATAGCTACCTGCCTAGTCACCCAAGAATTCCTCCAGATGAATTTTTTTCTTCTCTTTGCCGTTCTGCTCCTCACTGATCATTCTATGTTTGTTACAATATTACCCATGAATCAAGTAGTGAAATCAAAATTAAGTATAGCAAAACAACTCCTTTCTAACGTAAATGTCAATAAAGAGGTCTTATACATACACAAATGGTCATATGTACAGTGTAAAGGCTTGTAAGGTATTATACACACACACCCCTCCCCCATATAATCAGTCTTAGCTATTAAACTTTTAAGAAGTAAAAAAAGAATACCTTTTCTTTCCTACCTGATTTAGAAACAAATTGAGAATTAGTTGCAGTGGTCAAACAGCTGGGTCAATTTTATTACTGATGAAAACTAGCTTTGGCTTAGATGCAAGTAAATAGACCTTATAACACTTCTTGTTAAATTGAACCTTAAGCATTTCCACTTAAGAGAGAGGTGAAAGGCTGAGAGTGTTAGTCTAACAAAAGTTTCTCTGCATGGAAACATTAAGAGTAAGGGAGTAAGTGTTTACCCAGGATATCAGTTTATTCTTAGAACTCTTTCTTACCTTTAGACATATGTGAGCACAGGAGTAGAAAGCTAAATGCCCCCAGGTTATTCTGAAGCAACAGAACTGCAGTGTTTATCTCATACCATTTTGATATAAAGTTTCCCTCAAAAATCTTATTTTTTTAACCTTCCTTTATCTGTCTCCTCTGACATGTATCCTCTTATGTATCCTCAAGTATTTTCAGTTGTCCTGATTCTGATGTTTTATCACACCACTGACATTGGTATTTATTTTATTGCTAATCTTTTATCCCTCATGCAATCATGGTTTCACTTTTTGTGTGATTTCACCTTGATGGGTGGTACTCTGATGGCTCATCTTTTTAAGCAATTGGCAGTGAGTTTAAGCTTACTGCTGAACTCTGTTAATTTCAAATCTTTCTTAGTGCACACATTGGGTTTGTATTTAATGATTCTTTATCATTACATAGGCCAAAGTTACAATCATTTTTTAAAAATTTTAACAAATAACAATAACTAATCTTAGAAAAACGATACCTGTGTTTTAAAATCTGTTTCAACTTAGTATTATATTCAGTCTGATAATGCATCAGTGTTAATTTATGTCATGAGTTTACCTTGTTTCACACAAGGGGCCGAATAAAGTACCTGGTAGGTCTTCTCTATGGCTTGCTGTTGTGAATTTACTCAGAGCCATGTATTTTAATTCTGGTTAAAATCTTGGCTCTGCAACTGTCCTTAAGGCCATTGGTAAGTTGCTTCATTTTACTGAGACTGTCAGTTTTCTTCTTTATGAGGATGGTACAAAGCTCACAAGGTTGCTGGAAAGTAAAATGAGGTAATATAATTAGTATATATAAAGTACTTAGTATAATGCTTAACTTATATAAGACATGCTCAACATGTGCTAGTCTCCTCAACTTCAATATTTACTCTCCTATTTTTAATGCCAATAAAAGATGGGATACTTGTTTAGTGAACAGCGAATGATAATAAAGATTGCAGGACCCCATTGTAAGATAAATCACTCAGCCTATATGTATGGATCCTGAAATGGTGAGTGGACCCTGGGCTCCAAGTACCAACTCCAACAACAGAGGACTGAGAACAGGGATAGAGAGAGAGAAAATAGTTACTGGAGGATTTATATAGGAAACTTCTTGTCGAAGAGCTGGCCCCATGCCTATACTCTACCCAAGCCAGGAAGTTACTTCATATTCATCTGCTGTGTATGGCCTTAGTTAAAACTCTCTGAGGAATGAGAAACAAAACCACACCTTGACATCTCAAGTAAAAATGAGAGTGGAATAGTAGCAGATACTATAAGGATATGAGAGTAAATGCCACTGTCATCCAAGATTACGAAGTACAGTCATACCCCATGGAAAAGGAAATCGGGAATTGCTAAGTCCTACATTGAGCTACTCTCTCTCTTTCCGAGGCTACATGGTTTCCATCTTCTGTCCTTTCTTATCCTTTGTCTTCTCTCTCCCAAACCACCCTCTGAAACCCCTCTCTCCCCTTCTCTTTCTTTTCTCTCAACCCCTTTCTCTCCTTTACCTCACCTCTGCCTTTTCTCTCTCTCTCTCTCCCTCTCTCTTTCCTCCTCCTCTCTCTCTCCCCACCACCCCAGTATTTTCCACTTGTAGTTGGTTCAACACGCAGTCTTTAAATCAATATATCCTTTTATCTCATCACCCAAGAATAATTGGCTCAGTATTTCACTACTGTAACTACACTTCCCAAAGAGGAGCAGGTTTGGCACAGATCATTTGTACTAGCCAATGGATTGGCCTTCCTAGGTATGAGGTTGAGCATACTTGAGAGTGTGCTCATGTGATATCTAAGTTAAGCCCCACCTCCAGAGGCTATATGAGCAGGCTAATTAAGAAGGTATCGGCTGTTTTCCTAGCACTTACCACAGGAAGTGTTCACCCAACTGGAAGCTCTTTGCACCCCTTACAATTGGGATTTTATGCAGCCTTCCTCATGTTAGTGTGATCAATTATTAACTCAGTTTCTAGCCCCTCCCCTATCTCTGGAGAATGAGAGGTTGGGCTGAAAATTCCAATCATTTAATCATGGCTTGGTCTTTCTGGGGACCAGCCCCATCCAGGAGTTATCCTGGAGCCTACCCAGTAGTGCCTCATTAGAGCAAAAGATGCTCCTAGTACTCTTATTTAGGAATTTATAAGGGTTTAGGAGCCCTGTGTCAGGGACCAGGGACAGAGAGCAATATATATTTCTGTTATCTCACAGCAGCATAGAGATAAGTGTTTCCATCCAGCTCTTTCCCTCTGCCCATTCCCTGTTGAGGACAAGGATCTCTCCACTTCTGATCCTTGTTTTGCTGATGATTACAAAAGCAAGTGATAAAATTAGTGCAATATAAGAGAATAAAGAGAGAACAAAATTTTATACAAGTTTAAGCTTAAAGTGCAAAATGAATAAGAAAATATTTTAAATAATGATTTAAAATGAGGAAATTAAAAGAAGGGTTAGGAGTTTCTCTTCTTTATCTGAAAGGCTGTACATATTATTTTTTTCTTAGATTTGTGTTTCATGATAAATTCCCTGAATTTACTCTCAAAAAATGAAATCACTGAAACCATGACATAGGAACTATGAAGTTCAATCAAGATAGTACCTCAAATTATTTCTTTAATGAAAATGATTTATAAACAGAAAAAAATGCTTAGAAATATTTCAGTTTGTTTTGAAAATAAATTATTAGTGTTTGTGAAGCAGTGATAAACATTTTTTGCATTTGTATTTTTTTTAAAAAAAAGACAGTCCACTGCTTATCACATCATTTAATTATTATTAAAAACATAATGGATGATAATCGGATTTTAAACAGTTATAAAATACGGATACTCTTCAGAACTGGTTTAAGTATTGTTTTGTGATGACACTGATTTTGGTAAACTAAAGTTTGATTCTAGCTACAAAATGAAGTGTTATTTCATAGGTATAAAAAGATGGACTTCTACTCTTTTTTTTTTTCTTTTATTTTTGTTCCTCAATGTGCTTTCTGTTTCATTTTACTTGTGAGTCATAAATTAACACAATTCTTACTCCTTTTTCTTTCCATTGTCATTGCCAACACCTTCAGTTCAAGTTGACCAGGTACAAGTTCTTAAAAATATTGTTGCTCCTTATAAAGACATAATGGAATTATTTAGAGTGATACTTTTTTGTGACTGCAATATTCAAAGGGCTTTTAGTTTGATATCAACTGAAGTATAGTCTGTAATCTTCTTTATTATATGTACTTTTTTGACCATTGAAAACTGTATGTCAAATTAAACTTGCCCTTGTCAGTTACTAATAATGAGACCCAGAGAAAATAGTAGCTAAAGTGTCCACCAAAGAGTTTATTTAAAAATCTTCATTTGAGGGGCTTCCCTGGTGGCACAGTGGTTGAGAGTCCACCTGCCGATGCAGGGGACACGGGTTCGTGCTCCGGTCTGGGAAGATCCCACGTGCTGCGGAGCGGCTGGGCCCGTGAGCCATGGCTACTGAGCCTGCGTGTCTGGAGCCTGTGCTCTGCAACGGGAGAGGCCACAACAGTGAGAGGCCTGTGTACCGCAAAAAAAAAAAAAAAAAAGAAATCTTCACTTGATATGAAAGGAGTTATTTGTTCTGCAAGTTCATAAATTCTTAGAAGCCTATTACTCATTTCTTATTTGTCTTTACATCCACAATGCCTATTTAATAAATGTATATTGAATAAATTAATGAAATTCCAGGGAGACATGTTGATGGGTTTTTGTCAAATTTGTGAGTATTATAATCTCAGAAATTCCCAGTTTAAGACATGGAAAATATTGATTTGAGATACATTTTTATTTTTAACAAGACCTGTTGTTTATCTTCTTTCAATGACTCTTCCTTTGATTTTGATACTGGAGGACAGACAGTTTCTACCATTTGTTACAAATTATCATTTAATTTAAGAAAACATAGTCATGTTTTGCTCTAGGAAAAATTCTGACATGGGAGGAAAAATTAACCAGTTGTATATAAATGTATATAAAAGGTCACTATAATGATTGAGGTGAACTGATCCAGTCTGAGGTGACACTTGATAACAGTCACTTGGAAAAACATAGTTCAAAGCTTCAAGGAGAGTGATTAGGCTAGCCACATGCAGGGATCAATTTTTCCTGTTTGTGGAAATAGTAGAAAGTGGTGCTCTTTGTTTTTCTTCTCTGAGTTGTCTATGTGTCTCTTTCCTCCACTGTATAAGCTTCTCAAAGACAAGGATGGTAACCTTCACTTTGGCACACGCTAAATAAATGGTTAATGTATTGAATTTATTGAAGTAGGAGAAAGTAGGGAGAGGCAAAATGTGTGGAGATGTCAAAGTTAAGATCATATTTAGTTTGGGCTTCCCTGGTGGTGCAGTGGTTAAGAATCCGTCTGCCAATGCAGGGGGCATGGGTTTGAGCCCTGGTCTGGGAAGAACCCATATGCCGTGGAGCAACTAAGCCTGTGAGCCACAGCTACTGAAGCCCGCGTGCCTAGAGCCCGTGCTCCACAATAAGAGAAGCCACCGCAATGAGAAGCCCGCGCACCACAATGAAGACCAGCTAAAAATAAATTAATTAAGTAAATAAAATTTTTTAAAAAGATCATATTTAGTTTAATCATACTCCTAATTGGCCTCCACTATTGATTCTATGGGCTTTGAGGATCTTAAGTTTGAAACAGAGTGATGTGTTTCCAGCTGTATCTGAGCTGGCTGCTCTGTACTTGCTTGACTTTAACAATACCTGTGGCTGATGAACAGTGGGGAAAAGGAAGGCAGCTTTAATAAATACTCCAAGATGAAAAACTATACTATACTGAATGAATTGGGACACAAAATATATAATGGGCTAGAAAACAATTTCATTGCTGTGAAGCCAAAGAGGTGATATAATTGACATTACTGGAGAAGTTGGAAATAAAAGGCTATGATGGGGCTTCCCTGGTGGCTCAGTGGTTGAGAGTCCGCCTGCCGATGCAGGGGACACGGGTTCGTGTCCCGGTCCGGGAGGATCCCACATGCAGCGGAGCGGCTGGGCCCGTGGGCCATGGCCGCTGAGCCTGCGCATCCGGAGCCTGTGCTCCGCAACGGGAGAGGCCCGCGTACCGCAAAAAAAAAAAAAAAAAGGCTATGATGAGGCAATGAAATGAATGCAATGGGAAGGACATGGTATGGTGAAAAAGAACAGCTTTTTAGTCAGAAAATCTGGGTTCAAGTTCAAAGTTTCCTTGGGTTACTGACTATGACCTTTGCAACCCTCAGTTTTCTCATCTCTAAAATGGAGGAAATACTAATATTTTACTTACATAGTTATTGTCATGATTAATTGAATGTGATAATATATGTTTTCCTTTTTAGGACACATTTGGATTCAAGGACCTGAAATCCATTTCCTAACTCAAATAAAATAGAAATATATTTTTAAAAGAGATAAGGAAATTAATGGCTAATCAAAAGAAGTACAGCCTAGCTCATAAAATTTGAAAGTCACTATGACTCTATTCTCTTCATCTGCCCCTTTCTCTCCCTGAGATCTTGTGTCTATCATCAACTCATTTCTCTGAATTCCTGTGCCATTCTTTTTGTTTTGGGCCCGGAGTAACAAAATCTTCTTACGAGGGGACTGTACAACAAAGGATTTGTTAATTTATATAACAAAAAGTTTGGAGGTAGAACATATCCGGAGTTGGTAACTCAATAGTTCAGCTATGTAGTCATGTACCCAGGTTGTTCTTATTTTTATGTATCTCTACCTCAGCCTCTAGGCATATCCTCTTAAGCTGGCCACTTTGAGGGTCCCCAGGTAGATACCTCAGTCTTAGGCATCAGCTGTCTACAGGAGGAAAAAGGATTGTCTTTCTTGCACATTTCTTTGTAAAAGCAATGGCCACTCATTAGGTATATCTCAGCAATAATTTTATTTGTAAACTATATAGCATTATACTAATAGTTCTGAAGCTATTCATGAAGTATTCCAAAAGAAATATTCTGAAGATTAAACAGTATGAAATCAGATAAAAGGTTGGAAAAAAATCTGAGTTTCACTCTGAGACTTAGTAGTAGATAGTAATTTCTATAGAGTCAAGTGTAAACTGTTTAGGTATGTAGAAATTTATTCATTTAAAATACCTTTCATATTAAAGCTTATTATAATAGTTGCTATAGTGAACTGTAAATTGAATAAATAATATATCTAAAAATCTCGCAAGGCAATCAGAAATATACAAAAATAAGAGTGACACAAAGTCAAATGTAAGGGCCAGAGGAAGGACCGACAAGGTCTACCTTAATACGAGAGTGGGAATTAAGAAAAACTTCATAAAGTGGCACTTGATTTCAAAAAGTTGGGCTAGAGGAAGGCTACACATGCAAGGGAAACAGAGAAAGCAAAGACTTGCAAAGTGCAGAGTTGTAAATGCATGAATAATGTTAGGAGATCATGAGAAATTTTATTTTACAATGAAAATAGCAATAACGTTTACGCTTGATTTTGATCCTGGAATTCCCTGGGTCAGGCTGAGAAGTTTCAGCTGTATAGTTGGAAGCCAGAAACCATCGAATACTTGAGGAAGACAAACATGTTTGGCAAAAAGAGTTGGTCTGCAGTATGTTGGGGAACATGGAGCTCTGGAGACTGTCTGCAGTAGTTCCAGCAAATTCATGTTATTTCATCCAGAGTTGAATAGGAATGAAAGTGAGAGCTCAAATCGATGAGACAGCTCCAAGTTGTGAAGGTATAACACTTAATAGTCCGGGCATAAGGAAAAGATAACTGAGATTTTTAAGCCTTGGGAACTGGAAGAAAGGTAATGCCTTTAACAGAAATATGGTAGAAGGAGGAGAGATTTGGAAGATGAAACGAGTTGTTCAGATTTGGGGCCAAGGTATTTGAGCTATCGAAAAGGACTTCAGTGGCAAACATTTGGAAATCCAGGTCTGGAATTTGGGAGAAAATTGGACTAAGTTTAGAGATTTTGATGTCATCACCATATTGAAAATAATAAGAATATAAGCAGAGGATAAAAGTGAAATCAAAACACTTCATGAGATGAAAAAACAATAAAAACTGGTTACTTTCTCTTAATAATATATATTATTGTAATAGCATCGTATGATATTTACAGTTTCTGCATGAATTTATATGTCTTGTCTTAACTGATTCTCTCAGAAACGTATCCCAAAGGTGTTAGTATCATTGTTTTACAGTTTGTGAGACCGATGCCCAAAGAGCTTAGACAGTTTGCCCCAAGTCAAGCAGTCAGAAGGCACAGAAATTGGAATACTTGTGCTTATTTTAGGACTCAGCATTTCACATTTACTAATTTATAATTAACCGAAGTTAATACAGAATCTTTGGGTTCAAAAATATTATTATTAAATAAGTGAAATAAACATATATACATATGAGATCCAATAATAATGCAGAACTTCTATATTTAATGAAATAATCTAAACACCTTTACTATTTGCTTCAAATTTGAATCAATCGAAGTTAGTTCATTCAGATTCAATGTGATATCAGGATAAAATGAGTGGGTTGTTGTGAGAATTCTCAGGCAAATATGTAATCAAGTTGCCATGAACTGAGGCTTAGGTTGTTGCACCTGGGAATACCTGCAGTTGGCAAATTAAACCAACCAAATATTTCATGGATTTTACAAAAATTCAAAGTTTAAAACCCTTCATTGGGCAGTTTGTGAATAAATTTTAATGAAAAAACAAGAGCATCACTTTGCTTTCATATTGCACTTTTCCAAAATCCCAAAGGGTTAGAAATACGATAGTACACCCTGTTCAATATCAATTTTTTATAAGGACATCTGTGCCTTCTGCTTTGCTTATTTACATCTTAAGTTTGTATATTTACAGAATTTGACTACTCAACCAGCAGGTGCCGTTTTTAATGTTTTGCTTCATTATTTTTAACCCCTTGGGTTTCTACATTATGCCATGTACTTACAGATACATGTATATATGTATGGGTGTATATATATGTATATATGGGTATGTATGTATATATGTGTATATCTATCTATATATATAGAGAGAGAGATATGTTGGTGAGGCACTTCTTAAAAACTAAAACCATACTTTTACATAGATAGATAGATGGATAGGGCCTTTGTTCCTTAGAATGAAACCACATTTGTCTCTACCTTTCCCTTGGGGATGCCCCGTCTTTACTAAGGTCTATAGAAGGTGTTAATAGGCTTGTTGTAAGGACAGTAGGTGGGCAACAGGACTGTTAATTCAGCGAACATTATTAGTTTATGAATATTCATTAATTTGTTTTGAGCAGCCATTCAACTTTGTAAATGGTTGCAGCCAGAAAAAGCTCTAATTAAAGGAATTAATTAGGACTTGGAAAGGTGAACAGGGATTTGTGAGCATTTGGAAAGACTGCTATTTTCTGTTGAGAAAAATACCTCACCGGGGAGATTGAACTACAGTTTTCCTATACAACAGGTAGAAAGAGAATGGAGGGTTTCAAGTCCTAAGGGCACAAGGGAGTGGAGGTCTGTTGTTCAAGTGAGCTGAAGACATCTTGCAGATCACAGCACACCTAGGTCTTTCCTTGGTGGAATTCATCTTTTAAAAGTTCTTGTTCCCAACATTCAAAACCCACATTTAACCCTAGTATGAAATTAAACCCATTTAAACAAGAATGATCTGACTGTGGAAAACTGTTTTCCATGGTCAGAGTGGTGCTTCTTTCCCTCTCAGTTACCTCCATAGTATCCCGGCCACCAGAAGCCCAAAAGAAGCAGCTGTTCTGAATATGGAAAAACAAAAGAAGCTGTTACTATAGAAACCAGAGAACTCTGTGGAAAAAGCTCTCCTTTAACACTAGCCAATCCCTCCGTTTCACCCCTCCCTCTTTTCCTTTTGTGCACCAGTGTAGACTGCCCTTGGACAGAAACGATGATGGTGATTTGACTGCACCTGAGGGGGTGGGGCAGCGTGAACACTTCAGTTTGCATTTATACTTTGCAGGAGCTGGAAGACTTGCTCCTGGCCAAAGCTTATGAAAAGGCTGCAGAAATTCATACTGGGCCACCCGCTTGCTTGATTCCCTAACTTTTCTTTATCCTCCTTAAAAATACTGCTGGCATCTCTCATTCCCACTTGATGAAGCAATGATGTCTCTTGCACCTCTGCTCTTTGTTTCAGTTTTCTTCCCTAGCCCATGTCCATGCCTACGAGCCAAACACAACATGGCTGCAAGCAATCTGTGACAGCTGATTCCACAGTTGCTACTGAATTGTGCTAAAGTTAGGACAGTTTTGACTTCAGAGGTAAATGGGTGGTGCCACACACTCAACGCTATCGTTGTGTTTCTCCAAATGGTAGAAAATGCAGGCATAGTTTATCAAGACGAACTCAGCTTCAGAAAACCTGTCTCAAATAATTAAAATTCAAGTCATTTCATCTCAGTTTTAATGTCCCACAAAGTTTGGTTTTGATTAGCCTATCAAAAATACCTTTAATTTTGTATCTCTTTTGCTGGTCAGCCTTCATTTCACTGAGTGCTTGTATTCCCAAATTAGTTTTGAAATCAATAATTTAGCTACTTAAAATTGTTTTTTAAATCAGTAATTTAAAACTTGGAACATATTTTGATGTGGATACTATCTGTTAACTATCCTGCTAACACAGATCATGGCTATATTGCTAAGAGAGATCTATTTATCCTTCATGTCACTTAAATATTCTGTCTTGGCAAGGAAATGTTGTAGGGTACTAGTCTTCTTTTAAATGTATAGCATGGCCTTTTAGAAAAAGACAATACCCAGTAACACCTTGAAGTAGGCCTTCTCACTGGGGCTAACTCTGTTAAAATTTGTTTATGTGAAATTTAAAATCTTTATGTGGGAAAAGAATCTAAAAAAGTGGACATATGTATATGTATAACTGATTTACTTTGCTGTACACCTGGAACTAAAACAACATTGTAAATCAACTATACTCCAATAAAAATATTTTTAAAAAGCAGAACAGATTAGCAATATATGTAAGTCAAACCATTATACTGTACACCTTAAACTTACACAGTGATGCATGTCAATTATATCTCAATAAAATGGGAAAAACTGAATAAATAAAAAGAAAGTTTGACAGCCATGAACATTATTTTTAAGTAGAGTAGAACTGAAATCGCATAGTAGGATTCTCTGGTCATTTGTTTTATAAGTTCAAACATTAACCTTCTTGATGGGAACCTGTACAAAATGCCTGTTCTAAAATCTCTTTGACAAGAGTTGCTAGAACATGTTTGGACTAAATAATTTCTAGTTTCCATAAATGTATCTCAATCATCTGACTTTTTTTTTTTTTGTTTTTTTTGTTTTTTTAGTATGCGGGCTTCTCACTGCGGTGGCCTCTCCCGTTGCGGAGCACAGGCTCCAGACGCGCAGGCTCAGCGGCCATGGCTCACGGGCCTAGCCCCTCCGCAGCATGTGGGATCTTCCCGGACCAGGGCACGAACCCGTGTCCCCTGCCTCGGCAGGCGGACTCTCAACCACTGCGCCACCAGGGAAGCCCCATCTGACTTTTTTAAAAATTGGAGTGATAGCTTCCTACGTGATTTATACACACTTCAAACCCATTAAATTTAAAAAGTAATTGAATATTTTGTAGAGTTAAGCATAAGTTGTCTTGATTTAACGAAATGGCACTTTCAGAATTATTTAGCATTTTCAGAAATGGTGTACCTCAATCTGTTTTGCCAATATTTATTCTAATTGCATTATCAGTTACTTAGTAGTATTTCTTATTTTTTTTTTTTAAATGTTTAGATTCCAGCTTATGGACCGAAAAAGAATTGTAGTTATTTGAAAGCATAGTATATGAGTTTTGATTCATTATTTCACATTCTTACATACTTAATTTTCTGACTGATAAACAAGTTTCTATGGAGACAGAAGGGTTTCTTTTTATAACACTGCATAACGAATTTAATGTATTCCTGAATTAATATTTAAAGTAAATTAAATAAATGAGGAAATATTGCTTTAAAAAAATAGAGTTACGAGATACAGGATCAACCATAGTATATCATTAAGTGTCATGAAATTTTTTTGGTGCTTTCTAGAAATAACCCTACTTTTGGAAACTATTTCCCTTAGATGAGATTAATATGCACAGTTAGCCAGGTAATATTTTTTTAAAACAAAAATAACTCTATAATATCATAGATGTGAAGAATAACAAAACTGACTAAAATATATAAATAGGAGCCAAGCTGAAAATCAGGTCTCTACTGACCAAGCTTTTTTGTTTCATTGTTGAAGAACTCATTGATTTTTTAATCAATCGTGGAATGTGGACTTATGAGAAAATGTTTTGACAACAAAGAGGTGCTAGACAGATTTGGAAATTTAGCAAAAGGGATTTCGTTTCCCTGTTCAAGACCTTCCTTTTTACTAATAATCAGGACTTTCACAAATTTACAGTCCCTTTTTTCTATTTGGATTTTTGTTTTGTTTAATTTTACATAAGCTTTTGTTTCATGTTAAGGTACATGTGCAAAATGTGAGCAACTTTGGTGCTGGAAGTGGAATTTCCCAGTCAATAAGGGGCGTCAGTAATGGCTTTTTGTGTCACACACACACACACTCTTTAAAAAGAAAGAAAAAGAAGGATAAAGGAAAGTAAATGAAATATTAAGATTTTTTAAGTAGTTAAAGTGGAGGAAAGGAGGAAAATCATGTGGAAAGCAGAACATCTGTTGTAAAAGAAAAAATGGAGAACTTTGTCATCAGGTGGATTTCACTTATGTGAAATTTATTCATTTATTACATTTGTATTATATATTCACTTTCATTATCAATTGGACCAGCTCTATGAAAGACAGTAATGTGACCACTCCCCAATTGTACTAAGCATACCTTCCATTATAGTCAATAAACATTTTTCCTTATCCTTACAAACACCAACTGTTAGGAAAACAGTGTGGTGTCAGCAAAGTAGGACCTATCACCTCCAGGCTCTGTGAAGAGGACACTTGAGTACATAGCAAAGGACCTATCATGTATTGGAAGCCCTGCAGAATTGAAAAAATTGAAACCCATTAAGAAAAATTGTAACAGAGTGAGGTATAAGGTGTGCACGCTCAACCTTGACAATCTTAGGACTCATTCTTCAACATAATGTCAGGAGTAAGCTGATGGGTATTTAAATATTTAGATAGACAAGAAGTTACATGTGTATGTAGTTTTTGGACTGGTACACATACCAGGATTCAAGTATCACATATTAAAGGCATTTTGACATATCTTCTATTAATTTTTCTCTTCCTGCACCTTGAATTCAGGTCTGTTTAGGCTTTTTTTCTCTTCTTCCCCCATGCCCTCTGAAGAGTAAGCTTATCATTGAATGTTGGTGTTAGTAAGAGACTGGTCTTCTATTTTTTGCTCGCCTGTATTCTTTTCCTCCTCCTATATCCTTTTCCTAGTAACATCAAACAAAATAAAGTCAGTGTAAATATTCATGTCAGCATCATGACATTTTAATATTTTTTGAATTTCTTTTTATGGTTCTATTTGATGCTTATATGGTTATATATGTCTAACCATTAAAAATATAACAGCTTTAAAAAGTTATGTTAACTAGCCAAAATATGTTGCCTAAATTTATTTTGACTGGAGTAAACATATATGATGCTTCATAACATGGTAAAATATCACGAATTTGGGAAAATAAATTTAAAGTTGAAACTGCATCTACTTAGAGATATTTATGTTTACATTGGATAAATGCATTTAGTTTTTGAAAAGTAATTCATAAATTGATTTTTAAAATATCTATATCCAAGCCTACATTGTTTATCCCCTGTCAGTTTTGTTCTAGCTGTGTACTCATAGTAATTTGTAGAGGGAGTGATTATTTATGCCTGGGCATCATTCAAGTGGAACAATCAGTCTCTTTGACCATTTTTTTAAAAAGTGTTTCTGTATCAGTTTGCATTTTTAGCAGTTCCTAATGATAACTTAGAATAATCTTGCTGGTTTGTACTAGATTTTATCAACTTTATCAACGTTTAGATATTTGGGGAAGAACATACAATGTGCTGTCTAATTGTAAGAGAGTATAAAGGAAGCTATGTGGAGAAAAATATTCCCTTGGAAAGGATTTTCTTCTTAATACTGATATCAAATATTAGTCTTGTAGCTTAAATTTTTATAGTCACACCAGCCATAAAATCAAAGGATCACTGGTTCTTGTAGATGTTGACAGTTTTCTTTTATAAAATGAAACTTTCTGAGACACCGTACTGACTGTAGATCTTCCAGTTCCTGACTTACAGTTGTCTGACTTGAGATTTACATGAAACTTTCGGGAATTTTATAGTCATGTAATATATTATTGAATAATATTTACCCACTTCTGATATGGAAGCTATAGCATAGGAAAAGACAAGTATCTGGAAGGAAAACACTAGAAAGAAAGAAGTTTACAAAGACTGTCTACTGGTATAAAATCTTTCCTTAAGGTAGAGACACTCCCTTACCCCATAACACATACACACCTAAACCCTAAGGCATCTTTATTATCCTCTCCTTGATCCACTAGAGTATTTGTCACATTTTCCACACATCAGTCTGATTAAAGACAAAAAAGCTAAATTTTATCTCCAGAGACTACTATAGTAGTTGACACAGAGTAGGTACTGAATAAATATGCAATGAATGAAGGAACCAGCAAGCACAAGTAGTGTACAGAACTCCTGCTGCAAATGCTTTCCTTCAGGTTCATTTTCCACCAGATGATCAACCTAACACAGGCAAAATTACCAGCCCTCTGATATCCCTGGTCATTCATGTCTTTAAGCAGTTCCTAATACCTCCTTTCTTTCTCCTGTCTAATTAAGTTGAACATTTACTATCTGCTGAGTCATCAAGCACCGACCACCCTATTTCCTACCAATTTTGGATTGTTTTCTGATTATTTAAAATATCAGCATGGTGATAGAAACTAGAAAGAAGCATACTGTGTAAACTGCAGTGAGTAACTTGCAGTTTTAAATAATAAAATTCAGTAGTGTATAGATGCTATTTGCAGTGAACAAATTATATCTACTTGGCTTATACATGGGAAGGAAAATGGCAAAGTGATAATAGATATAAGAATAAATTTAGATGCAAGACTTTTTTTAAAAAAATAGTGACCAATTGAGTGTTTAAAAATGACTCTCAAATAAAAATATTAGTGTCTATTGAGTACTCAGATTGGTGCTCAGTGAACTCTGGTTGCTGTCTTAAAGGCGTATGCATTATCTTATAAAAGTCAATTTGTATAATTCAGACAAAGTTATAGAAGTTTAAAGAAATGTGTCAATTAAAGGGGATCTTGGGACATGGTTCTTGAACTACACTTAGAAGGGTGGATAAAAAATTGGACAGAAGAAATAATTATAGTAGCAGTGATAGAACTTATCATCTCTATTCTATCCAACATATAATAAAATGCTTTCAAGGTGTCATTATAAATCTGTTATTTTAGTGGCTGAATGTCCTTCTTTCCTCTCAGTCAAGTCGAAAAAACTGCTGAAATAATAGTTTCTTAAATGCCTAGAATATATTGACTACTTATTCTGGATAAAACACAGGTTAAGAATCATACCTCCCATCTTAACTCTTTACAGTTTCCTTAGTATAGTCATATTAATTATGTAATTTTACATCTCACAATTTTATAAAGTGGACAGGCCAGGAGTTAGTATACTTACTGTGGAAACAATGAGTGTGAGGCCCAGAGATAATACGACTAAAATCCAATTCTCATGGCCCTGGCAAGCTTTCTTCCGACTCCCTGAAAGGAGCCCAAACTTTCAAAAGGATGTAAAAACACAAACACCTGAGACATCAGAATAAGTTCTAAATGAACTATATGTACAATACATCTAGTATTGAGAGGATTTCTTTCAATTTGTACCATGGGATGGGCTTTGTTGATTCCTCTGCTGATTAGACCAGAGTGAATCTTAAAAACCACTCCCTTGCACCTCACTCCTCCAAAAGGTATAACCTGTCCCGCCATACACCTCCCAGCCCTACCCCCTATCCTAGGCTTCCTTCTCCTCCAACAAAATCTTTATTAGTTCAAGTAATTTACTGCCCAGGTATTATAACAAGGACTCATTCATGTATATATTGATTCATGATCTGTTTAAAAGAAATTATATACTATATAGGGGAAAACAAAAACGAAGACCCTAGGAAGTGAGGAAGGTCTTAGCCCTGGAAAGTAGAATGTCTAGATGGGGGAAACCAGTGGGGGAGAGAGAGAGAAAGATCTAAAGAAGACGGAAGGATGTAGAAAGAAAGAGGCCTTGCTGCCCTTGGAGGGGGCAGAGAACCACTGGATCTGGCCTCCCAAATCCTCTATCCATCTCTAAGGGACTCACCTTTACTATGCTTCCTTTCCTTGGAATATGAGCAACCCAACTCAAACTAGCTTAAGGGAAAAAAAAAGTGAGATTTATTGGAAGAATTTGAGATTCTGTCAGAATTAAAGGAGTTTTTAAGCAAACAGTAGGAAGGGCAGAGGCTGGACAGCTGCTATAGCCATAACTCAGAAGCAACTGGAATCACAGACTCAAATACAACCAGGCAGTCTTGTCTAATTCCTGTGTGATGTGCATCACATTCTCACTGGGTTTCATCCCGCTGGTAGGAGAGGGGTGTACTATGAAAAGTGGCCAGATTAAGATCAGACTGCCTGACTTCAAACATGAGACCAGCACTCATTTATGCTGAGACTTGAGTAACAACTCTTAACCTATAGTTTCCATACCTGTATAATGTGGTGACTAATGATAGGGTTGTCGTAAAACATTTTAAGTGTTTAGCAGAGTGTTTGATATCAACTGTTGTTGTTATTGAAACAGATATTTTGGATTTGGGAACTCACTTCTCACAGTGCTGTTGCCTGAGAGAGACAGTCTCTCTTTCCTAGGTTCTAGGTTGAAAACAACTTGAGAAAGTCACCAGCTATCCTAGGTATGGTCACATGTTCAGGCTGTAAGGATACAGGGACTTTGGAACTACAAGTTTGCAGTCAGAAGAGGAGGGATATTTCCAGAAAAAGAGATGGGAGGGACGTGGAGCTGATCAAGAAATGGATGCTCACCACAGATAAATATCCACAATATTTATCCTAAGTCTACACAAAATCTCCCTTCAATTAAGCTTGCTTGAGTAGGTCTCTAAATGAATGCCTGATACAGATATTGATGTAAATATAGGTATAAAAGTAAATGAAGAGAACCAGAGACAGATTAGATAAATATTGCATGGTCAAAAGATAGGCATTTTGTCTGTTTTTATAGAAGTGTATTTTTAATGTAATGTATCAATCTGATTCTTATATAGAGAACTTTTAGAATGCATTCATAAACTTAGAAGTCACTGCCAGGCAACTAGAATGATATCTAAATAATAATTAGCTGCTGTTCTACATGTAAATAATGTATTGTTCATAATTGGAAGAATAATACTCTGTTGATCTTTCTCAGGAAGTTTTATTGCTCAAACATCGAAAGACATTTTAAGTATGCTGTTCAAAAAAACCATGTTTACGCATTCAATAAAGTATATACTTAAAAAGGAAATCATGGGTAAACAAATGCTGCAATGAAATAAAATATTGAAGCTGAACTTATTTGTATGCATACCAGAAACAACATTTCTGGTGTAATCAGTTTTTAAAGACAAGTGATTCACTACTTTTGATCACATTAAGAATATTAGTATATGACCAGAAGATACCATTTAGGGAACCAGAGGAGGAATCTTAAATTAATATCACTTAGTCCCAAAGCCAAATTTACAATCTTTTGCACTTTTAAAAGTAACAAAGTTGATTATACTTTGCCAGCCTGTGTATCACAGACCATAAGGGGATGTAGAATTATCATAAATTCACATGAGAAATGAGCATTATCTGAAGATTGAAAAAAAAACGTCTTGCATACATATGAATTTTTTCTAATATAAGGAGAAGATGTCGAGACTGATAAGATGTAAATTAATTACTGAACAATGATTTGGGGTCATTAATTATCTATTTCTAAACTGTGTTGAAGATAAATATTCTGTCTAGCATCATAAGCTATATTAATTTATGGCATTAAGAAATTATCTGCTGCGTGCCACACAGTTAATACTATGAAAATACTAAAACGCTTTCCACTTAAGCTACTTGATTATCTCCTGTTTTCAGTAAACACACTGTACACAAAGTTACCACATATTGATTTTTGAGGGCTTTGCCTCTTTTGAATGGTTTTGGAGTGGGCACTCCTCCTCTGAAGCCTAATTTGGCAATGTTAGTAGCAAAATTGAGAACAATTAATGGAAACAAATACCCATTATCACCTGGAAAGTAATTACTGATATATCTGTAACAGGTTTAAATTATTTTGAGTCTCTGGTTTTAAGAATTCTAAAAGTTTTCTTTTCTCCACTTTTTTTCTTTTTTCTTTTCTTGTCTCCCCTTGTTCCCTCTTCCCTCCTTCCTTTGACCCTTCTCCCTCTCTCCCTTTCTTCCTTTCTTCCTTCTTCCTTATGTTTGGTCCTTAATCCAATCAAACCTGGCTTGCAACTTTTTCCTAGCCCATGCCGAGATAGGTGAAAGAGCAATCATTTTAATTCACCCTCACTCTTCTTGGGTTGTAGAGACCCTAGGGTTTACATAGTCCAAGAAAGTGGATTGAGAAGACTTGATTGGTTGATCTATTATGGTCACCACTGAAGACGCACCTTGACTTATCTGGGGGATCTACTTAAAAGATGGCATTTCTGCTGTCATGTTCACTCTCTCAGTGCCATGCTGGGCAGTTCTCCCCAGATTCTAACAACATTCATCAGCTACCCCTCCTCAGGGGATGTCCCACTTCCTAGGACCTGTGTGTGAGACTGGGTTGCAGGTCTTCACCATTAACAGAAAAGATACTCTATTTCACTTCTCTGTCTTGGGCAACTTCCCTTTTTATCCAGGAGCCCCAAGGCTCTAGTCAGTCACTTCCTTACACAGGCAAAAACAGTTGAATAATCTCTTCAAAGAGCTACCTTTTCAAACATAAAGGACTACTGCTTCTGGAGGTAGAAGAAGCTCAGACCCAATCCTTACCTACAGATCTGGGAAAGGGTGGCAAAATACCTGTCCTTCTTTCTTGAAGAGACCAAAATTTCTTAGGTTATTCAACAGGGACTTTTTATTGGATCAGTATTTGAATATGCTTTGTGTCATCCTTTGCTTCCTTAAATAATTACATTTTTCCTTTATATTTCTTTGGCCTCAAAATGAATTCATATGGTACCCTTGAGTTTCCTCCTGTGCATAGCAAATCATGAGAGTTCAAAGTTTAGCTAAAAGGCAGCAGAGTTATTGCTTGTTTGTATTCAGCTTTTGTTGAAAGTTCTGTAAATTGATTCACATTTAAGTATACAGGATGAGTCTAAAAGGGGATTCAATGTTAAAGCCTTTAGTACAGGAAAAATTCCTTCTGAATTGAATGCTTTATCAAGGTCACTTGCATATATTTTGGTGTCTAAATGATTGACACAATTATAGAAACATTATTTTAAAAGCAACTAAAATTAAGTTACTACCTAAAGCTAAGTTTTTCAACATTTTTTGGCTTGCTGGTTACATCAAAACTAAATTTTTTGTTTGTTGCAGTTTGACTAAACAATATATCCTCCAATGCCAGTATAGCCTTGCTGTTTACACTAGATCCTGCTCAATCTTTTTTTTTTTTTTTTTTTTTGCTGTACGCGGGCCTCTCACTGTTGTGGCCTCTCCCGTTGCAGAGCACAGGCTCCAGACGCGCAGGCTCAGCGGCCATGGCTCACGGGCCCAGCCGCTCCGCATGTGGGATCTTCCCAGACCGGGGCACGAACCCGCGTCCCCTGCATCAACAGGCAGACTCTCAACCACTGTGCCACCAGGGAAGCCCCCTGCTCAATCTTTAATGTCTGTCCATGAGCTCAGGCTGTCACACCCTCCAGGGATAAAAATGTAGTCTTGATCAGATTACTGATGAAGTGATATGGCTTTATTGTTAGAATTCAAATCTGGCAAGAATTTGCCTGATTTTCCTGACTTTCCCTTATCTCAAGGTGTATGTCCCATGTTTCCTAGAACAAACCATTAAAGCTCCATTTGTTTATTCAACAAATATTTACTCAGGTCTTACTATGTTTCAGGCACAATGGGTCTCAGGGAAATAACAGACAAAGGATAGATTATTGTCCCTTTTCTCCTGGTGTTAAAGGGCAAGATTTGCATATATCCTTTCTCATTGTAGTCTTTCTCATTGTGGTGACTCAGGCTTTGGTCCTGCCCAAGTACAGTGAGCTCATTGAGAATAAGGACATCTCAATAGTGCATGGTACAAACTCACATGGTTGAGTCCATGAAAATATAGCACTCAATGGCAGTGTGTCTGATAAGTGCAAAATTATTGGAGAAATTGTATAACTTGACACTTGTCCCAAGAAACAGGGTCTTCAGCTGCTATTTACTTGTACTAGAAATAGATTCCCTGGTTACCATCTTGTGAGAAATCTAGGGTCTGATTCCAGAACACAGGGGCAGGGTGGGGGGAGGATAATCCTTTTACCTCAGTCTTTGTAGCATGTTTGTTAGCTCAGAAGAAATAATAATCTCTGCACTGCAGTTCCTTTATTTAGAAACCTGGTAACTTAGATACCTTTGTGGTCAAAAGCTTCTAGAAATATACATTTGGGGAGGAAAAGGGTGGCTAACTCTCACTTTGGAGAGATTTTATTTTTTACTCCTTACCAGATTTAAATTCTAGAAATAAAGCTATACAATTTCATCAGTAGTCTGATCAAGACCACACTTTTAGAAAGGCAAAAATGCATTAAGTAGCCTAATTGAGGAACCTGAAGGGTAGTCATTAAAATCAGCTGCCTTTTCAATACATGTTGAGAGATTTGTCTGGGAGCCTTTCTTTCAAATGATACTATTTCAATCCTGCCTAACATGTAAATCTCTAAACACTGATATTCCCGTTTTAATTTTAGCTGGCACCAGAAGGAAATGGTAAAACAGTGGATGATTACCTCAGTAATTTATTCCACATCTTCTAACAGCTTTACAGATTCAAATAAAAAACAATAACCTAAAAGTGAAAAATACAGAACTAAAATTAAACGTAGAAAATATTCTTAAACTCAGAGATTTTTTTCCCCTCATACTCTCCCAAATGGTGGAAAATAAATTCCACAGTGAAATGTAAACAGGACCTAATTTAACCACTGGTATGTTTTGCTGACTAACTTGGACTTTCTTTTAAAAAATGATATAGATTCAGGCCCTATTAATTTAAATTTTAGGATTATTTAGCTAAAGGATTAGCTGGGTTTTTTTTTTGAATTTGCATTATTTAAGATCAAATCCCACTTTAGAAACACCCTATATACAAATTAAATTAAATTGTTCTTTAAAACAAGTCCTCTAAAGGTTTTTATTTAGTTTAGTTAACAGTTTCAACTGAAAGCAACAGAGATGAGATTTTTTCCTTAGATGTAATAGAAAGGAGCCTGAAGTGGGAGAAGTGCTTCAACAACAAGTATTTATTGAGAGTCTGATATATGCCGGGATTTGTCCTAGATTCTGGGTACAGCAGCAAACAAATGGGCTAGGTCTTTGCTCTCACATAGTTTACATTCAAACCTATGACTTTTACTAAAATTGGAAACTTGGTACATCATTCTACCTCTTGTGGCTATTTTTTAAATAAGACTGGTGTCCCGTTAAGTTTATACTCTTGAAATTTTTATTTATTTTGAAAGGAAGATATATAAAATTCTGTCAGTCTTTTGAAGTCTGTTGAATAATCAAAGTAATATTTTTTGTGTGTATTTTAGAACTCATTTATGATGATTAATTTATGAAAACTCAAAATAGAATTCTTTTAGTTAACATAATTAGAATAGAACATAGGCCTTAAAATAAAATATGAAACAATGAATTTAAAAATGTCACTTGCTTCTCTTGACTACTTCTCTTAACATAGTATTTTGTTGAGATTAAGATCTCAATCTGCTTAACAACAATAAAGCGGTTATAAATAGGACTGTTCTGGTTATAGTACACACTACTTTCAGATTTCTTTAAAACTGCCGTTTAGATTTACCAAGTATATGCCTCATAATTAGTATTTCATGTCATAACATAAATAGTGTGTTAAAGATTTTCATAAGTCAATAATGAAGTGATAATATCTGTTTGGATATGTCTGCAAGTGGATTGAAATTTTTGTCATTACATCTTAAGGTAGATATACTGTACCTCTTCCAACATGTGTTTTTCTGGGAACTGTTCACTCTGATCATCTTAACATTCAAATCTCCAGTCACACAGTATCATGTGAGGATTCTAACTAAACACTCCTGAGGAAAACTATATTAAATTACATTAAATGAAGCAGATTGATAAAATTGGGGGTCTTTATTACATAATAAATATGTAGTATTTAAACATCAACTGTATAGAAAATATCCTTTGTTCAAAAGAAAATTGATTCTTTAGGAAAGAGTTTAATTTTTCTTGCTATTTTTCTAGAGAAAATAATGACTGAGAATGCTAAACATAGATAAACAGGAAGAATGCTGTAAAGTATGAAACTTCTCCTTTCTGTGCAGACAGCTATGTGGCAGTCATTGGATGGAGAGTGGAGTAGATTTCCCACCCAATGTGGACCTTAGTGGCCAGGTAATTCATATGTATAATTTGGGCCAAAATGAGGTCCTTGCAGAGTGACTCCTGTTCTTTGTACTCTACCAAAGCTGCTTTCTTAAGTGTCCAAAAGTTTGCTGTGTGTTGAATCCAATGGTTTCTTCATAGCTTCATTTTTTTCTTTGCATTTTACTTATTTGTGTAGGAAAGAATTATATTCTCTGGGTTTGACTCTTCTGAGTATCATCTTCTTTTCCAGCTGCTCTTCCTCTACCTATCTCTTAAATCTCCTAATCTCTTAAAAGTAATTATAAATTCCCCAAGATTCTGTCCCTAGACTAACTCTTCTGGTCTTATTATTTCAATAATTACATCTGTTATGTAATTTATAAATTTACAGACCCAGGCCTGGTCTCTTGGATGTCTCCACATGGAAAGCTTACCCACACCTCAACCTCTCTTGATGTTTAAAATGCACTAATTGTTTTCATCATTTTCTCCCCAACATTTTTCTTGTCCATGCATTAATTTCACTTTTGCTAGCAATCTTAATTTCTTTTTACTTTTCATACCCTCCCTATCCCTTCTTATAAAACCATTTAAATCGCTTTAAAAATATGAAATTTACAATATATAAATATATGTTTCTTCAATAACCCATTAAGTAAGAAGACCAAAGGTGATGAGTATAAATCGTAGCTTGGGATATTTACAACATTATAGTTGATATGAAACTATCTTTACCTTCTATTGGTAACAAAGTTGAAAACCTTTTTAATGGCATTGTGGTGAAATTTTCCCTTACAACTTCATGGACTTCCTGAATCACAGGTAAAAATCCCTGGCCTCGAATAACTTCAAAGTATGATCCTGCTTGAGCACAGAGAAGTTACTTAGGTGATTTCTGCTTAGTTGTTCTAACCTGATGTTTTCAGCTGAAAAGTAACTTGTTAAAAAGTTGACAAGAGGAAATAACTAGACAAACGTAAGGAGGACTTTAGATGATTTTGTTTTTTAAAAGGTGGAAATTATATCCTAGAAAGCAAACATACTTGAAAAAACAAACGTGTCTTATTTTCATCTTGAAAATCTTTCTCTGTGTTCTCCGTGGTCTTGGGTAGTTAGACATTGGTTGGTGTCCTTAGAGAGATTTTTTGGTTTTGTTTCAGCATTAAAATACGTTATTAGTTTCTGCTAAAAATGCAGCTGCTTATAAAAGTATTTTCTTTTTAATACTTTTGAGGAAGTATTTTATGTAATGGATTATTTCATGACTGGTCTCCATCTTAGGTGAATATAATCATCAGTTACCTGATGATTATATCAATAAATATAACAATAAGTTTTATTGACTTATACTGTAGAAAATATAAATTATGGCAAGAAAGAAACAACAGAAGAAAAGCTCACGTGGAATTTAATATAAACAGGAAAACCTAAATTGCTTCTCTAATTTATTTTGCTTATCTCTTTTACACATCATTCTTCTTGTAGAACATTAAATGAAAATATAATACTTTGGGGAAAAGTAGCTTAGCTGTATAACGAGTATCATGAATTTCCATTTCCGTTTTAACTCATTCTTTGGAAAGCATGAATGCTTTCCTCTTATGAGAAAGGTTAAATATAATGTTACATAGGATAAGAAATCCAAGATATTCAGAAATCAGAAGGGCCAGAGTATCACACCAATGGACTCCTGTTCTGAGACCGTATTATGCTGGTAGTAAAAGAAACTTGGGGGTAGAATCATGTGCTCAGGAAATAACTGGTTGTTGATGATGTTGTGGTCTTGATTTTAATTTGTCCTAGAAGTTGAATATAAGTGAACTAAGTCTTGGCAAATTCAAAGAAAAAAAAAAAAACTAAGCCAGTTACATTTTTTTAAAGAATATTTAAAAATATGTATTTATTGGGCTTCCCTGGTGGTGCAGTGGTTGAGAGTCCGCCTGCCGATGCAGGGGACATGGGTTCGTGCCCCGGTCCGGGAGGATCCCACATGCCGCGGAGCGGCTGGGCCCGTGAGCCATGGCCGCTGAGCCTGCGCGTCCGGAGCCTGTGCTCCTCAACGGGAGAGGCCACAACAGTGAGAGGCCCGCGTACCGCAAAAACACAAAAAATTTATTTATTAAGTATAATAGAAAGGGGTACAGATTTTCATGAGATTCTTTCAGATTTGGCACGTTTTCCATAAAAATATTGGGAGGCATAACTTTTTTTCCTTCTTGATCCCATGCGTGAGAACTTGAGCAAAAATAATTCCAAGGTGACACATTCTTCCATACACCCACAAAACCTTAGTCAAACAAAATGTAAATGCTGATGAAAATTATATAAAGCAAACTGTTCTACAATGTTAAATATATCTATTAACTTGCCTTTTAACTTTTATAAATGGCTTAATGTACTTCTTGTACCTTTAAATTATCTCTGTTACAGATATTCATACAAATTCATTCATTAAATATAACCTTAACTTGGAAAATATTTTATAAACTATATTAATTATCTTGCATACACTTTGAGTTATATTACTTCTCTGAATTCTATAACCATTTTATCCATTTTAGCATAAAGTTTATCCAATACTAGTAACATTTTATTCAATTTTCAGCTTATCTAAAATTGCTGTCTTATAATTTCTTTTACTACATAAACTAAACTAGTTTACTAGTTTACTACATAAACTAAAGTTTTTCCAGTATTTGTTTGTTTGCTCACATGATTTTTTTAAAAATAAATTTATTTTTATTTATTTATTTTTGGCTGCATTGGGGCTTTGTTGCTGTGCAGGCTTTCTCTAGTTGTGGGGGGCCATTCTTCGTTGCGGTGCGCGGGCTTCTCATTGCGGTGGCTTCTCTTGTTGCGGAGCACGGACTCCAGGCGCGCAGGCTTCAGTAGTTGTGGCACGTGGGCTCAGTAGTTGTGGCTCGTGGGCTCTAGAGTGCAGTCTCAGCCGTGGCACACAGGCTTAGTTGCTCCGCAGCATGTGGGATCTTCCCGGAGCAGGGCTTGAACCCGTGTCGCCTGCTTTGGCAGGCGGATTCTTAACTACTGCACCACCAGGGAAGTCCACATGATTTTTTTTTTCCTTTGTGAGATTAAAAGTTCAGTTCCAAGACATTCTCTGTGCCATCTTTGTATTTCCATTCAGAACACAGCAAGGCTTGTGGTTCTCTCTGTATCCCGTCCCACTATCACCTCCTTCCTGTGGCACCATTACCTCGAAGTTCATGCCGCAGGGTATTCTGTTGACTCCCTGGCTTTGCAAAGCTTGATTTACCATCATTAATAATTTTAAAGTTTTCATCCTTATCTCCTCTATGTTAATAGGTTGAATCCAGATTTGTCATTCCTTTTAATTAATCTGATTAACCTTCCTAGGGTCACATAAATCCCCAGTGTAAGTTTCATGATTGAAAGTAGAGAAGCTCCAGTTTGAAGGTCTTTCCAGGTCATCAGTAGGATAAAATTAAGTTGACTCATTAAAAAGATTTACTCATTCATATCACAGCATTTCTTTCTTTCCACCTTTAAACCCTACTCAGCTCTCAGCAGGAATGTTCTCTTTCCTTCATTCAATACTTATTATCATCGTAAATTCTAATCATTTCTGTGCTATGCATTTCTTCAGCACCCACAGAGACCCACTATATTCTACCAATTTGTTCTTTGGTAGATATGTTGCTTTTTGGTGTTTTCTGTCATGTTTAGTCTATCTATGTACTTCTTGCCCATAACTTTGAGTGTCTTGGAGGTTGTCTAACTTGAGGGTTGGCTAACTCCTTCAAATCGTTGCTCAAATGGCAGCTGTTTCAAAAGGCTTACTATTTCAAATGTTATTTGCTACCCACCCCTCTTCTCATGCTTGTCACCTCCACATTCCTGAACCCCTTGGCCTGCTGAATGTTTTACACTTGACTTGTCACAGCCCACAACACATATTGTAAAGCTTGCTTATATATTTATTGTGTTGTTGTCTATGGTCTGACTTTATCACTAGAGGATAAATCCCACAAGGACAGAGATTTTTGTTATTTTGTTCACCAGTATATTCTATGAACCTAGAATAGTACTGAATATATAGTATGTGCTCCAGATATGGTTGTTGAATGAATGAATAATATCAGTCTTCTGCATTGTGTCCTGGTGTCATGCTCCTTAGTACTTAGTGCAGTGTGTTTCCAAAATGGTGGTCAAAATTTAAATTGGATAGATATACAGTCACAGAAGAAAGAAGAGAAGAGGAGGGGGGCAGGTGATAGGAATGGGGAGAAAGAAAGGAAAAGAAAAGAAAAGTGATGCCTTTTGACTTTAAGTCTTGCTTTGTTAGTGTCTTATCTCTTTGGTTCACAGTCACATCTTCATAATTTTTAATAGTTTTTTTGAAAGTTATTGCAAAAAGCGAATAGCCACTTGTATACTACTATCAGAGAGCGATTCTATTTTGTCTGTCAAGATCAAATTTGGGAAGGAAAACAGAATTATGAGAGGGAGAGAAAGAGGATGCCTGTCTAACAGCCATATCAGCTAAGTCACTGGGACTATGTATTACATTTAGACAACCCTCATGCATAAAGAATCTACAATTTTCCTTTTATCATCAATGCATTGGCATAGGTATTCAGTATTTCACATACACATAATATAATGGTTCATTAAACAGCTTGACTAGGCTGAAAAATGAGGAGTTAAATGAATCTGGGGAAAGGCATAAAAATGTAGTATATCTCATCTCAGCAAAAGGACTATTGTTCTAGCTGAAAAATCCAATATGGATATCACTAGGTAGCACATGGAATTTAAAAACTACACTGATGGCACTTAAGACACATTTCACAGGAGTCATATCAAAACTCTATGGTATGAGGAACCTTATAATGTGTTCTGAGCATTGTTGTCCCAGAGGATTTCCCTGAGGGCCATGAAATACTAAGGCCACACGGGCATTTGCATTTCCTTTGTGCAAGTCTATACATACCGTGTTTGGTGTCTTTTGAAGACTTTTCACAATAAAATGATGCCATAGATATCCAGAGATTATCAATTCAAGGTTTACTATATGCTTTGACTCCCAGGCAGCCACACCAACCACACTCTCTAAACTACAGAAAAGCTCTCAAGAAAGGTAAGAATGAAAAATCAGAATGAGTGTTTGTTCATAGGGGAGATAGACTCATAATATAATCACTCCATCCTTTTATTGAGCCAATGTAGGAAGTACTCTAAGTAGTTCTTAAGAGTCACTAGGTTATGATATAATGCATTGCCCCTTTCAAAAAATGATTATATGAATAGTGAGCGCATTTGAATATCAAGAATCCAGTTCTACACTGGCAGTTATAAACATTAAACCTGGTTAGTTTTGGTAGCTTTCCATCATCTCAGTGGGCTCCATTTTCTGAGAAGTCTTTAAATTCAGTTCAACTGGTAGGGTGACTTCAGTTAGCAAGCCACGCTACCATCTTGAAGTAGCCAATTGGTTGGGATATTGAGTTCAGTTCTGCCCACATATTTGCTGTCACTCCACAAAATCCCAGCTGCTCAACCCACACCCAACTAGAGTGTACAAACAATACTTTTAAAATGCGTCAACAAAAAGCAATGAAAACACAAGCATTTTGTTCTCAGCCATGAAAAGTAGAGAATATGTACTTGCTTTTGAAAACTCTTGGGAATAATTCCCAGGAGCTAAGATACTGGCTTCTTGTGTTTATCAATGCTAACAGACCAAAGTTCTTAATGTTTTTATTTTAATTAAATTTTTTTTTTAACTTTCATCACTGTTAAACCCTCAGAGTCTAACTCACATTTAGATAAAACTTCTTTCGAAGATTCACAGTTTTCTTACTCATTCAGTTGCTGTTCCCACCAGATGGCTTTTTTGCTACCTTATGTTTAAAACTTTTTTCTTATCACTTCATCTCTCTCCTCCTCCATGCAATGGACTACTCAAGTCAGTGACACTGTGAAGTTAAAGTTTAAAACTCTGAAAATGAAGGCATTAAGAATACTTTATAGGCAGTTTTATATCTTTATCCAATAAAATGATTCAGAATTTTCATATTTCTTTTCCTTTCTTTGCTACTTTGCCTTCATTATCACTTCCATATGGGCAGAATTATTATTAATGGTTGAGGATAGGATGATTTGGAACTTCATGGTAATCCAGGAAAGATGAAGAAGAGAGTCTTCCCTTGTTTTCATTTCTTTTTCTGTGCTATTTTGAGAAGCTTCATCGATAACTTCAATTTTTTAATGTTTAATATGTTGCCTTTTAAATTTCCTATGTTAATTATCTATAGGGTCCCCATATATAATCTGCAGAAATCATGATGAGCAAAGATTATTTACTAATAAATTGATCCATATTGTGTGCGTGGATTTATTAGTATTTTACCTGATTTCTGATTTACATACTGGTTTAGGTTTACAGCAAGTTTTATTAAAGTTGAAGGACCTTGATGATTTCATGAAATTGGAGTTTTGAACAAATCTGGGCTGAATTTCAAGTTTGATTTATTATTTCAGGCAGAAACCATGTAGTTTGGCAGTGTGAGATGAGTTTTGAGTTTAAGTTTTCTGGTTCATTTAAACCTGGATCTCAAAGAAATCCTCAAGGGATAGGAACCCACAGGAACTGAAGCCACATTCACTATAAATATTTTCAAGATAAAAATACTTTCTGACCTCTAACTCAAATTCCTTTTTAGATATTAACACTCATAACATTACTGTCCAAATCAGTCATCTTTTTACAGGCTAAGATGACAAATTACTACTTGAAAACCATAAATTTTGCTGTAGCATTATTGAAAATGATTTGGCTGAAATGCAAAGTCAGCGAGAGTTTTGCAATTATTAAACCCATTTTTCTGGCAATATTAATTCCTATATTTATATTGCACTTCTGGCTCAAAAATCTGAAAACCGAAATATCATAGGAAAGGGAGATTGAAAGGAAATAATAGTTATGTACTTGTTTTAAAAGACGCGCAGTTGTAGGAATTAGAACAACAGCCCTTTAACTTAGAATACAGCAAGCTCATGAATTTTGTTTTGCAAATTATACATACATAAAAACAATAGTCTTTATAAAGTTACATCAGCTTCAAGTATCAATGTGTTAACTGGGAGGCAGCAGTCTGATTTACGAGGAAACAACTATAATACACTTAAGTGTTCTTTAATACCTTTTTTATAAATAAAGACACTGACATAAAAGCAGAAAGCTTTTTCTTAAGAGGAAATAAACTAAGAAAAAGGCAATTGGAAAGAAGTTTTATCTAGTGCATGCTTAGAATAAAAATATTTATTACCATTTTCTATTTGTTTTGGTCTTTTTGAACTGTGATTAAACAAACACAGTTTAGAAGTAGGAAATGACATACTGTTATGTATGATTTTATTCTACTATGTTTAATATTCAGTTAGTTCCTTTAGGAAATATCTTCTGTGGGAAATGTTACTTTTTCAGGGAATATTCTTTTAAGAAATAATATACTTACTATTTCTTGTTTAAGGAGAATTTTTATTGAAATAACCTGGTAAGACTCTTATTTTTCAAACTAAAGGAAAAGCTCGATTAGGGAGTTTAACCTATAGCGCTTCCTAGATATCTTGTCTAATATTCTTGGCCATTCATAATGGGCTCTTTAGTTAAAAAAAAGGTTTTAGATAGTAACACTTTCATTTTGTCAAGCTCCAGTTATAAAAGGTAGGTCAAATACAGTGGTTGAATAGAGGCGGGTGAACCTCATTAAGGTAAAAGAAGCTTAAAAACAGAGTTGAGATTGAACTGACAAATGACTAAGTCAAATTGCTTCATATTTCATGATCGTTGACAAGACCCCTATATGTCACCTCTGTCTATTAAATGGCTAAAAGCTCTACTAGTCAAGGTCACACGAAGTCAAGGAGTTGTACAAGGGATAATCTCAAATTTCAATGTTTTAATGTCTTCCAGAGATAAAATACCTTCAAACACTTTGGCTCCTTGAATGTCAAAAAGGAGATCGGTAAAAATAAATGAGAAGTAGCTACAGCTACTCTTGCAAGGTGTTTGGTTACCTGTAGGAACCATCAGAGAGGTGCAGCGGGGCCTGCATATCAGCAGGACTGCCCCACCAGTCTTTTTTCTGGAATCACAGGTTATTGTGGTAATTAAAAGTTCTTTAAATTAGAATAAAGCTGTATGGGTAGAACTAAAACCGTCAGAACAGATGTGGTGAGAATGTGGTTATTAGAGCTAGGACGTATTGGGAATACCTGCCTAGTAGGGAAGCTTGTTTGCCTGGAAAGAACTTAATTACAGTGAATAAAAAAGGGAAAATTCCAGAACCATGGAGGAGTAAAAGGCTGTAGCTTAATCTTAAAAGGTTGTATGGGCAGCAGTCATATATCTTAGAGAAACTATTGAAAATTAGCATTTGTTTAATCCAGTAAGAATGATATCGTTTTCCCTGGCAATTTGTATTTTGGGACTATTATAATACATTCACTAAGGTAAACCATTATGGTGTTTTAAATCCTCTGTGATTTGGGATATGAGTAGTCAGGTGTGTTTGTCAGTTTTTTCATGACCTGACAAATGGATGTTTGTAAGGATGACTTCTTTCCTGTTTCTTTATTGATTACTCTACCTCCCTAATGACTTCTGGGTTATCCACATTTTGGGGACATAGTGGACCCAACAATTATGTGGAATTTGAAGTAGAAGAGTAGATAAAAGGTTCTTCTTGTAATCCATTTCACCAGAATGTAGATGAATGTGAAGTTTATCGTATAATTTTGTGGCAGTGGGTTGTCCTTCTAACACACTAGTACTATATGTGAAGAAATGTTATAAAATATGTTATTTCTCTTTAGATGCACTTCTTGATAATATGTCTTACTTTTTGTTCTGTGATTATGGTTTTTATGAATGACCGAGACACTGGCATTCTAGAGGGAAATAATGTAAATTCTAAGAACGTTTTTATGGTCAGTCATTCTTATTTTTATTTTTGTTGTCATTGTTGTCAGTTTGCTCCAGACTACTAAAATTTTGGCCCTTCATGTTATCCATTGGTTTACAGGGTCACTGCATTAAAACATTTTGTGTATTTTTAATTTTTAGTACCAGAAACATGATGATGAATCTGGTATTCTAGTCATTGAGGCCGCGCTCAGATTCCAGTTCTTAACCAAGTTTTATTTATGTTAGTAAGTTAGCATTCTGTCATTTTCCCATTTTTCATTTGCTAACATTCTATATTATCTGATATCATTTTGATTTTGAAAATAGCCTCTGGTTTGTCTTCCTTAGTTAATCTTCAATGCAATTAGTTTTTTTTCTTCTTTCTCTTTCTTTCCTCCCCTTTTCCTTCTCATTATGTTATTACCTAGGAATTATTCTTTCTAGAGCTTCATTTAAATTATTAATTTATTAATTTTGAGGAATAAATACACAAGGCATAAAATTCAAAATGCTAAAAACTATAAAAAATGCTCTCACCTCTGGTCTCTAACCGTTGACTTCCACTTGCCGGAAGTTGCCACCTGTGACCAGTAAGAGAGAGACATGCAGATGATAGACTCTATCAGATAGAGTGATGCCCTAAGGAACAAAGGGGGCAGGGGGGAGGGAGAAACATAAATCACAGAAGTTGACAGGAGAAATCAATGAAAAAGGAGGAAGCAGCAACTAGTGAGAAAATCACAGAAGGAAAAGTTAGACCCCAACACGCAGACAACTAGAGTTTCTGCTGGGCCATCAGAACAGAATCTGTGGCAGATTACCACAAGTGAAGGAGAGCATACCAATTCACCGAAAACCTGAATGTGTTACTTCTGAGATATTTCTCACTCCTGTGTTTTGTGTCCTGACAATAAACTTCAGCTACCTGAGGTAACTGGACATAGCTCTAATTTTTGTTGCATAAGCTGTTAAGATATGTCACAAACAAAAGATGTGTCTTTGTGAAGTTTCAAGTGTACCATCAACCACAGGGAGTTCTCTCAATCTCTGTTCTTCTCTTCTGTAGTAGCAAGTTAATGCCAGAGGAAAGTGTGATGCAAAGAAGGAGGCCTAAAATGAAAACATCTGTACTGTGTTAATCATACACTTAGTTGAATTGCAGATAATTTGTTTAAAATGTTATTTCTCTCTGAAGAAATATTTTTTAAAAATTTAGTTCTCAAGAGGAAAAAGGAAAGAAGAAAAAACATTTCATTCTTACCAAGGAATGAAATATGAAAGGTACAGTGTGCAAAGTAGTATAGATAACAAAAAGGATAAAATATGCAAAATATATTGATGTAATCAATAGACAGATTCAAGTTAACATTTAACTTCTAGAAACAAGAAAAAGATTTTAAAGAAATTTTATAGTCAATAAAGAAACAAGAGGAAAAACATATAATCTGTAAAAATATAGAAATGAAATGAGAGGAAGCCCATTTTACTACTATTCTATTAACAAATACAGGATTAAAGTTCAAAGAAAAACCAGTTCCCTCTGTCACTCTTATCACACACATTGCTCTGGACCATTTTCAGGTCACCTTGCTCGTAATTATTCATACCACTCCTCATTCTGGGTTCTTTCATTCTTTGACATTGTGTCTCGGCAACACAAATATCTGGAGATGTGGCTTTTAGGCCCAGAGCTTCTGTCATAATTTGGACCTTTGAAGTTACCTCCTGGTCTTAAAGGCAACATTTGGAATTCTCCATAGAATCACTTTGAACCTTGATTATCCCATCACAAGTGATAAATATATTTTCAAAACAAAGCCTAAAGTTAAATCCAACGATTCTCTGCATCCATAAATCTATTCACAGGCAATATGATTGCTTCAAAGAAATAAATTATCTTAACTGCAAGAAAACAAGACTTTTTAACCTGTAGACTGAGTTTTAGAATTTTATACATATCCCACATTGCTTCAAAAAAATGGGAGGATATTTTATAAATGGAGCTAAGGTATGAAAGAGCCTTGAGAAATGTAAAGTATTTTGTAAAGCTTATATAAATGTAAACACCATTATTTTTATGGTGTGTACTGATGGCTATCCATATTTCTCCAGAAGGTCACAGTAGAGATGATGAAAGTTGAGATTTTCATACTTAAAACTTAAAAGCTGAAATCCATTAAGACTGTTGACTACCATGCAATTATAATTAGTCACGGGCATTTGGTAAAACAGTAGTGATATATGGATAAAATATATAATATATAACATCTAATAAATAATATATAACATAGAACATATGGCATATAACATTATATAACAATATAAAATATCTATAACAACCCTATTTAATATATAATATAAAATACATAACAATTACAAAATGATTTTGCTTTTAATTTTTATTTTTTAACTTAACGTGAACATAGATTAGTATGTATAGTGCAAGCATACCAGTATGCCATTGGGTAATACCAACACCCTTCCTTTGAAACATTGCTTGACTTTTACCTTGAGAATACTCAGTTAACTTGTGTCTGGGTATGCATGCCTAATTCATCAATCATCAAATATTTCTGAAGTCTCTATCATATGCAAGGCTTTGAATTAAGATTCAGAAAGAATTCCAAAGAATTCATGTCCCTGAGATGGTTTCAAACCCTCACATACAGCAAACTAACAATTCAAAGCTCAGAAAAGTGCTTTATGGATACACAGTGACCACAAGAGCTAGAGCATTTCTGATGACTTGTCAGGCCTTGGGAAGGTAACAGAAAGAGAAAAGCAAACTGCAGATGAGGCACTAGAGCAAAGTCACAGAGGCAGAAACAGCAGAAAGTTTGAGGAGCTGTACTCGATGCCGTGATGTAGAACTGGAAGCTCACTACTAAAGATCTGGCCAGGAAGTGAAAGGACTGGAACCTGCCATATGATTGACAGGCTGTAGGTAACAGTTTGAGGATTCAAATTCGATCCTTTTTGAGGCATCATCAAAGTCACTGAGCAATGGTGTAACTATAATAATTTTTCCTGTATCCCGTGCTTTTCTCTTTAATTGGATGTAGTCACGAATTTCACTTGCAGACCCAAACTTATTTCCCTCCAGTCAGAAAGGAGGGTCAGTGTCCCTACTCTCTCCATCTGATGCTGGCTGTGCTACTAACCTTGTCAGTGCCTGATATGCTGGAAAGAGCCCTGGGATCACCTTGGCCTTTCACTCCCAGTGCTTTCTAACTCCTGTACATCTACTTTGTTAGGTGCCTAATGTCACACGTAAGACTGCTGTGTTGCTCCAAATCGATTTTTGTAGTAAGTCTTTGCCTCCTCTGAGTATTTAGCTCCTACTTTCTCTTTGAGTCACAAACATCTGCTGTCCAGCTTTTGACTGGGGGCCTGACACAAAGGGTAGATCTCTATGAGCAATGATGACTTGATATTATTGTCTGTCACTGAGTTGTCACTGCTTTTATGCACCATCTACTGAACTGGAATCACCCACTTTTCACCCCAGGTAATGTCTAGATTAGTTTTTGATATCCAGTTAGCTCTCTGCATGTGTAGTGCTTTAATGAATAGGCACTTCTAGGACTCAACTCAACCCCCAGCCTTCCTCACCCATAACACTGCCACCCTAATATTCCATACCTCACAGCGGTGTCTATTCTTATTGTGTTTGAGTGATCATATGTGATATATTATATATATATATATATATATATATGATCATACTGACTTCAGATTACTTGTAGTAACATGGGGCAGGAAGAAGTAGTCTGGAATCTGGAATTCTGGCCACTCCTTGGAGCCAGACCAAGTTACACAGAAAAATATTGAGGAGGTGCTCCCAATGACCAGGCCTTACATAGGACCACAGCTAGGCCTGTAGTGCCCTCAGTGCCTCCAAAGAAAAGACTTACTTAGAGAAATTTTATGCAGGATCTAGCATACAATATCTCAGTCACCCGTAACAGCCCAGGATGGTCCTCAATGATACAGTGGCATAAATGGTTAAAAAAAAATTTAAACTAGCAGCTAGAAAAAAAATAAACATGGTTCCCCAGGTAGTAAGGCAAAAATAGAGAGCATCTAGGTGCATGTGGCTGGCAATCCAGATGTTTGAGACAAAGTAAAAGTGTGATGGTGATGAGGCATATGAGGATCTATGGTGAGAGTACTCAGAAAAGGCGGTAGACAGTTGGTTTTGGGGATGAATCAGCTGGATGGTGGGTCTTAGCCAGTTAGCAGGAATTTGAAGCATGGTTCACAGCCTTTGAGTCAGGAAGTGGGGTGAGAGTTGTGAGAAGGAAAGTTAGAGCCAAGAGAGGGCAGGCGTACGGAGGAGGTTTGGAAAGAGGAATTGAAAAAAGGCATCAGGGCAGAAGTGCATTTCTAAGAACTGGAGCACACAGGGCAGAGAAAGTCTCAGGCTTCCAAAGAGGATGGGCATCTGTATTTCAGAAGGGCCTGATGCCAGCAGGCTTGGGGAGCTCAGGGGAAGTTGAGCTCACGTGCAGGTGTGAGTTCACATCCAGAAGCAGAGGCAGAACTAGGTCTCTCAGGGTGGGAATCTGGTGAGAAGTGATTTTGGACCAGGAATTAGGGTGGGCCTGTCTTAGACCTGATGAAAGCCGTGTTCTGCTTTTACCAAATTTATGTTGTGATGGAGTTCAGCAGAGATGGGGTGAAGGCAGGTAGACAACTTGATTATCCGGATCTCAACAAGAGAGGGACGACAATTAAGATGCATTAGATGTTGCTTTATATTTATTATTTCTCTCATCCTCCTTGGAGCCTGCATGAGGTAAATGTTTCCCTCATTTTCTAGATTAGTCTCAGTAAGACTAAATTCCTTAACAGCCAGACAAATATCAGAAAACAGGGCAAACGGGGCTCCGAGCTTTATTTTTGAACATCTGTCCAGTGTGCTGTGTTGGCACTGACTCCATTCCAGTGTTTCCTTTAAAAGGATTCTTGTTCGCCAGGAAGAACTGGGTCAAATTAGGTAGCATTCTGCATGAAGCTATGGAGTTCAGAGGCCTCCTGACTGAGTCAGAAAGCCTTTGTCGCAAGTTCTGCGGAACCCTGATTAAATGAAAACTACCAAGGCGAGGTCATCCTTTGAAAAATGTCAAATTAGGGCACTGATCATCTTAACATATAAAAGGGGTGCTTCTCTGTGCTGAAGAACACTGTGGGGACAGACCGCTTGGTTGTCAATAAGGGAGGGTCACTAAGACCTCACTCAGCAAGGGGTCACACACACAGGGAGGAGGGCCTTTGCAAATGAGGACCAACAGCACATTTTTATGTGTATATGTGTATAGATACACACACACACATGCACACATACAAACACATATGAACAGATCTGACCAATGGCTTGGCTACTAGCTTTTGAGGTGGACCTAGAGTCTGTCATACAGAGTGAAGTAAGTCAGAAAGAGAAAAACAAATACTATATATATATACTATATATGCTAACAGATATATATGGAATCTAACAAAATAAAAAATGGTTCTGAAGAACCTAGGGGGCAGGACAGGAATAAAGATGCAGACGCAGAGAATGGACTTGAGGATATGGGGAGTGGGAAGGGTAAGCTGGGATGAAGAGAGTGGCATGGACATATATACACTACCAAATGTAAACTAGCTAGTGGGAAGCAGCCGCATAGCACAGGGAGATCAGCTCTGTGCTCTGTGACCACCTAGAGGGGTGGGATAGGGAGGGTGGGAGGGAGACGCAAGAGGGAGGAAATATGGGGATATATGTATATGTATAGCTGGTTCACTTTGTTATAAAGCAGAAAGTAACACACCATTGTAAAGCAATTATACTCCAATAAAGATGTAAAAAATATATATATATCAAAAAAAAGAAAGAGAATATTAAACTTCTGATGAATTAAAAAAAAAAGAATTTTAAAAAGGAACTTATTATAGAAATAGTCTACCACATAGTAGCAGGGACCAAGTAGAGCTATTCACTTTTTACAACTCTTTTCAAAAGCTGAGCAGTATAATCCTGTGTTCAACCCCCTTGACCTTACAGCAGGAAAGTGCAGTAATGGTGAAGTCAGCAAAATGTTTTAGACTGAGGCAGTAAAGTTGCAGAGTGTGTTTGTGATTGACTTTGAGTATTATTATTCTTGTCTCTGATGTTGTAGTTTCTATCCGTCATTAGTATCACTTTCTTTAAATACTGTATGTGATTTTCAAAGCATTATTTTCAAGTGTTACTCTATTTAGTCTTTGTACATATTTTCCCCATGAGGGATCTTAAATAATTTAATATATATAGCCCAAAGGTCTATATTTTCTCTCTCACCTGCATGACAGCAGAACCTTGACACCTCTGTCAGATATTTCAGAGAATCCCTGGGTACTCAGACTTCCACAGTGCCCTTGTGGCCATGTCTCATTGCCTCCTTCCTGCTCCGATGATGGCACTTTGCCTTGTGCTAGTCACAAGGCAGTGCTCTTCTACTGTTCTGATCCTGGACCGTGAATAGGGTCTTCTTCAAATCTGTTAGCAGCTGGGGCTCACAAGCCCTCACCTACTGCTCTGGGTTCCCATGTCGCTCAGACAGAGAAAGCCACCTCCTGCAGAACAGAAAGACAATCTCTAGCCCAACCACGCTTGGGATTGATTACCTTTTCCTTCCCAGATGGCTTTGATGGATTCAAAAACGACATAAGAGTCCAGATTGAAGTATGTGTCTTTAGCTCACTTCACCAAATACCAGTCATGCCACAAATAATGTGAGGATATTTGCTGTTCAAATTTTGGTGGCCCCAAACAAAACCCATTTTCTCCAAAACACTGTATTTTTCTCACTAGAAACTGTAAAGACAGTTTTCCTCTGAAAGGATTTCAAAGTTTCATCTCCTTGCGCACTCTGTGCCAAGGTATAAATCCATAGGAAGGTGGAAATGGGCTTTATGCTTCACTAGGAATTTGTATACATTGTCATCTTACTGTTAACTAGAGATCAAATTCTAGGTCCACAACTGGTTTTCGGTGAGATTCTTTCTTTCTCTCCAAGCTACGGAGTTTGGAGCATCTTCTTTCCAGAACTATAACACTGTTTTATTGTCTGTTTGTTTGTTTTAGTTGTCTGAACCCATGACTATAATTGGGTCATAAAAAGGCTGTACTTTCCCAGCAAAGGGGCTTTAGTTGCTGAATCCTCAGAATGAGAATATGAGTCTTTTAAAGAAAGTGTCTAATTGCCATTCAGTGTGAGAAAACACAATAAAAATAGTGATATGTGAGAAAATAACAGAACTCCTACAAAGTCTTTTAGCAATAGCCCTTATCCTGTGCCCCTTTTCTTTAGGAAGCCCCAGTGCCTCTTGCTGTCATTCTTTAAATTCTGAAGGTACTTCTTGTTGCTTCCTACCTTCCTCTTATTATCCACCACTGTCCAACACACCCATTGCTCCTTCTGTGATTTCCTGTTATTGGGGAACAGCACATCATCTATGATGGACGAGCTGTTTAAATATCCCTTAACCATAAATGGGTCATTTACCTTCTGAGTAACTTCCAGTTGGCAACTCCCTTTTCATTCTATAACCTCTCACATTTGCTTTATAAGGGCAGTCACCTTGTGTCATTTATTATACAGGACACTATCCCATAAAAGTCTCTCTTTTGGTGTAAATCATATCTGATAGGGACCACAATGAAACAGGCATCAATAGCTGTAAGACTGCAGATGTTGGGGGTTTATGTGTAACGGGCAAAAAGTTTGGATTTCTTATAATGATACATGCAAAAAGTAACTTTGCTTATTTTTTAATAACTGAAATTAATTTTGATTATGGACCTGCATTTTACTCAATTAGCAGGGCTTCCTTGGTCCAGTTAGGATTTTTAGTCACTGTGAGGTTACCTCCTTTCTCCCGAGGCCATGTCAGCAAACCCGGTCAAGAGTCTTCATCCTCAGCCCAGGCTGGTATCAGTTAACAGAGTTTGCACTTTCTTTCTGTTTGTTTGTTTTGTCATCAGCATCTATCCCAACAGACATCCATCCAAAAGGTCCATTCTTTCCATTGACTTTTTCTCACTAACTCCAATCTTTGGTCAAGGAAAGTTCTGTAGGCTGTGAAATGATTGGTGGGCGCTCTGTCAAGCCTTGCTTGTCTAGACACGTCACAGCCGTTTCCTGCTGTTTCATACCACGTGAGACTGACTATAAGGCTTGGCATCTCCCAGAGATGGAGGCACTGATTCTGTTGGCTTTAAGATCCCCAAATACCAGGCTTGGAGGCAAAGTAGTACAAGGAACAGGATCCAAAGCTCCTTTTCGAAGGCGCACATCAACATCGAAATCTCCTACTTTTGCCTCCTTTTCTTTATATTTCTTTGTTTATTTAGTTTTTAAATTAATCTATAGCTAATATACAACGTCGTATTAATTTCTGCTGTACAGCAAAGTGATTCACTTATACATATATGTATATTCTCTTAAAAATTCTATTCCTTTATGGTTTCTCACGGCATATTGAATATATTTCCCTGTGCTATACAGGAGGACCTTGTTGTTTATCCATTCTATATATAATGGTTTGCATCTGCTAACCCCAAACTCCCAATCCATCCTTCTCCCACCCTCCTGCCCCCTTGGCAACCACAGTGACTCCTTTTCTTTAATACCTGCCTCCTGTCCCTATTCATATTTGTTAATTTAAGAAAGATTGTAAGAAAAATTGATTCAAGCCAATCATAGATTTTTCTATGACCATGGCTTATGATATAAGCTTTACATCTTGCATTCTACTGAGCAGTAGCGTTTAATATTTAAAGCCAAGATTTTGAAGTTAAAAAAGATTTCTTTTAAATTATCCATGCTGTGAGTTTTAAAAGTCCATTTCAAAACTCAAAACACTTCATTTCTGTTTAAATCTTCCCCTGAGGCAAAAACTGCCAGATGTCTAGTTTTCATGGTGAGGAGGGTTTTCACGTTAAAAAGGATTACAGGGGGAGAAAAACAGCACAGTTTTTTCATGTTTCAAAACACATCCCAGCACACAAGGGCAGGACAATTGCAGTAATAACAGAAAGTGAGGACTACATCATGGTGACTTCATGTTTCCAGATAAAGACATTCCATAAAATCAACATCTATGGCCATTATCATTTCTCACAGAAAAACACATTTTGTTATAAAAACACAGAAAGGTCATAACTAAAAATAAATGATAGTTCTTTCTTTATGGGTGATATGGAACATTTTGGGAGAAAAAAAGTGCCATATTTTCCTATTTCCATCATTTATCCACATCCAGAGGGGTGGAATACAACTTTATCATGGGATGTCACAGACCCATGAAGGAATCGCTGTCTCTATTCAAAAGTCAGGTAGAACTTAAATGCTGCCATATTATTGAGCAGAGTTTTTTGAAGAAGACTTCCTAGAATCTGCACTTTTAGGAATTGAGTGTACTTAGAAAAAAAACATAAGCTTTGGACTAAAAAATAAACACATATTTGAATACAGGCATTCGTCCAAGTTTCTGAGCCTCAATTTACTTGTTTGAAAACTCAGAAGAATACTAACTCTACATTTAAGTAATATTGATCTTTTAAAATGAGGTAAAGCATGAAAAACACCCAGCACACGGTAAGACTTCAGTTAATATTAATTTACATCCATTTCACTCTAAATTATAAACCAATGGAGGAAATATATATGTCATTTTATATAACAACTGGACATTGTTACCATGCTCTATATACTCCCCTTTCTCAAAACATTCAGGTTTAGATCACTGGATCAAATACGTCTTCTTTTTAAGGCAAGCAAGAGATAGTTGCTGATGTTGGAGAGAATAGCATGGCTAGAGGAACTAGAGGGATGTATGATTTAGCTTAGGCTAAGCTCTTCTGTGATAGAATATGACACCCCAGTCTCTTATTTTTGCTCATGCTACATGCACATCATGACTTTGCTTCAGTTCTTATCATCTTCTTTCTGGGACCAAAGAAGCAGCCACCATCTGGGGAATCCCGACCTCTTGGCTGAGGGAAAAATGCAGAAGGCAGAGCCACATGATGACTCTTAAAGCTTCTGCTTGGAAGTGGCATATGCCCCAATTCATTGGCCACAGTAAGTTACGTAGCCAAGCCTGATGTCATTGGGTTGGGAAGAAAAAAAGCCTGCAGTAGGGGGAGGTAACAAATATGGTGATCAGTAACACAGTCTAACAAAGTGGGCACAAGTAAATGCATGTAAAGAAGACAAGATATAAACAATAGAGAACGGTGGGCGGTACTGATAGCTATCTACTCAGCTCCAGTTTATTTGCTGCCATGCAGGATTGTGGACCCAGTGTTGTCAGGTATAGTTTTCCAAAAAAAGCTGAGGACTGGGGACTTTTGTCTATTCATAGTTCTCTGAGCCAAATCCAGCTCCTGGACGAGTCCAGGCCCCCTAGAGCTCTAATACCAGGTGTAATAAGTATATGCCAGGGCTGGAAGGAATGGATACTCACTGTTGCTAAACACACCAAATTTTCAAGACAGGCTGGGGATCTGGAATTTTATGTAAAAGCTTTATATTTCCTATCTATCATCAGTAGATTCAAGTATTTTAAAAACACACTGCCAGACTCACAAAACATGGTTTTTGCAAAATCTGGCTCACTGACCACAGTTTCTGAATAATGATGGTGCTGTAGCTTGGGATCCCTCCACTGTCCTGAATCGGCAGCTTCTGAGAGGGGGTAATCAAACAAGGTGTCAGATTGCTACATGATAAATGAGTAGGCCTTTCTCTTTTTCCATTGTCTGTGAATGCCAGCTTCTAGGGACCTCATTTTTGTGTGACTGACATGTCTAGAGTGTTTAGGTAGAAAGTGAAGGATTTGTTTCACCACACAAAACATTTAAAGTGATAGAATTAATAAAAATGAACAATGATCAACTGGTATTTTAAGTTATTTCTAAATTTGAATTCGTAGATGTTCATAAAGCCATAATACAACGGAAATCTTTACAATTTTGAAATTAAAAAGATGGCTGGCATCATTATTACTGCAATTTTATATTTAATGTACCATAAAAATCATGGCAGAAAGATATATTAACTGGTTGTAAAACTCATGCTATCAGACAATTGACATTAAACAGAGACTCACAGCCATAATAAGAAATCACTCACAGTAAATTAAAATCAGCTAATTGAACTTCATTTTTCCTTTTATATCTAAAAAGAATTTGCGTTTTGTGTCTTAAGCACATGGAGGTCAAGACCTCCCCTCCTCCATATCTTTCCATTAGATATCCTAGTACTTGCTGTCATCTAGAATTAGGACCCCAAAGGCCACATTAAAGGCGTATGAACATTTAGGTAAAGGGAAGATACGGCATTCTACCTATCTTTGTATCTTCATCACCTAGCAGACTATGTGACACAAAAACAGGTGCTCAATATCCTATTAAATGAATTAATATTCAGGATAATGTAGATATTTCTATCAAACAATTGCCCCCCCATTTAATATGCTAATTATTTAGCAACATAGATCCTGGAGAACAGGAATGCAAGTTTATTTTACTTTATTATTATTGTATTTGAATCACTTGGCCTGAATGAATGACTGGATTACTTAGAGAGAAGGATTTTAGCCACATCCTTTAGAGAAGGATTTTAGGTCTACCTATCTAGCTATCATCTATCTATCTATTATTTTATTTATCTGCCTGTCTACCTGTCTGTCTGTATCCTTATGTGTAATAGGCATAATAAAAGTAACAGATGCCTATACAGTTTTTTCCCATATCCCATCATCTTTTCCATATCTCATAGTAATTCTTTGAGGTGGATATTAACAATTTTAATTTTACAGTTATAAATGGGGATATTAAAGTTCAAAGAAACAAAGTCACTGGCTGAGGTAAACATATCTTTTAATTGAAAATGCAGGTCAACAGATCCCTACTTCTATTTTCCTTCCATTATAGCTTGCATTCAGTTTAGTTCTACCTACTGGATCCCTGATACTTGATTTTATAAGCATACACTCTTTAACCAGTAACCAAATAAATGTGAAGCATTGCTTATGCACATGAACATATAAACTCCAAGGGAGTATATCCTTTCAAGAAAGATATAAGCGAATAGAGTATCTGTATATATCAGGTTTCCTTTTTTCTATATAGATTCTATTGGTTTCAAAGATCTTGGATCATTTTTGGCATTCCCAGCTATAGCTTGCTTCAGAGACTGTCACATAGTCAAGTCAAATGTCCCTTTAACTTCCAACATGAACTCAGGAGAACAGCTTCCTACTGAAACAGAAAAAGAAAGTCTACGTCTTCCTCACACACAGTCCCTCTCAATGGCTGTAGAATCTGCCCACTCCCGGGGCATCTTGCCTCCACCACTATGGTGGCAGTGATGTTTCCATGGCTGCAGAGGAGAGCAGGGGTCACCCCGCTCAGCACCTGTGTAGTGTCTGTAGCTATTAGCTTTAGGTTACTCTGTCATTTAGCAGGAAATGCAAATGCCTTACTTCTAACAACTTTATTTGCCAGCTGTCAGCCATTCAGGTTTCTAAACCAACAGGCTTTTTTTCATATTTATATTTTTATAATTAAGAAATATTTCAGATATAGACAAAATAAAAATAATATATTTGACATCCCTATACCCACAACCAAGCTTTACCAAATTTAACTTTTGCCACAATTATTTCAGTTAAAAAAGAACCCCTAAACAAAAACTCTCCCAAATTGTATTTCACTCCCCTCCATAACCTTCCCAGAGGTAATCTTCTATCCTGAATTTTGTATAGATCATTTCCATAGATATTTATGTACTTTTATTCATAGCTTATATTAATAAAAATAGTAAGGCATTGCTCTGCATGTTTTATAAAATATTATAAAATGTTTATTTTCTACATGCATACTTTTTGTTCAGTACTGTTTATCCATATTGATACACATAGCACACGTTTATTTTAAATCATTGCATAGGATTCAGTAGAATGAATATACAAGAGACTATTTGTCAATATTCTGTTTATGGACATTTAGGGGTTTTTTTTCTTTTCTTTTTTTCCCCTTTCTTTTTTTTTTCTTTTTTTCCTTCTTTTAGCTCATATTTCAAAAAAAGTTACAGAAGCAGCTTCTTGTGCACATATGCAAAAATTTTCTAATGTACATGAATTAGAATTGCTGTATTAAAAATATACATACCTTCAACTTTACTAAATATTGCCAAATTACTCTCCAAATGGATGCTATAGATGTAACTTTCTCCCAGCAGTGTGTGAAATAGCACAGTGTTTCACAATCTCAGTAATTATCAGACTTCTTAGTTTGTTCACTGTGTTGGATGCACAATTATATCCCATTAGTGAGTTTGAACATCTTATGTTTATTTCCCATTTAGGCTTCCTCTTTAGTGAATTGTTTATTCATACCTTTGTGCAATTTGGGGAAGATAATCTCTTTTATTGATTTCAAGGGGCTCTTTATATATGCAGGACATAAATTCTTTAAGAGTTTATATGAGTTACCAATAGTCTTCTCAGGCTTTAATTTTTTTTCTTTTTCTGAGAGAGAAGTTTCTAATTCTAATGCTATGAATTGCTAGCATTTGTTTGTTTTATATTTTGCTTCTTATTTAAGAAATCCTTTCATTCTGAGTAAATAAAGATTTTTCTCTTATTCTTTATTATGCACTTTAATTTTCACATTAGGTCAATAACTTACTGCAATTTAATTTTGTGTATAGTATAAGAATAAACACATTTTTTTGTTTAGCTTCCCTTCCTTTCTTATTTTGATAACCAGTTGTTACAACACCTTTAATTTTGTTTAGAATTTTTGTATCTGTGTTCACAAACAATATTGGAATGTATTTTCCTTTCTCCTACTGTCTTTGTCAGGTTTTGATATCAGGTTTTTACTAGCTGGTTAAATGAATTACAGAGTTTCTCTCTTATTTCTAGTTTTTGCCATAATTTATGTAAGATTGGTAGAGATTACCTGTAAAACCATGTAGCATTGTTGGCAACTTTTGAGGGAAGGCTATTTGGGGAGAAATGAACAGTTTTCAACTATTGCTTCAGTTGTTTGAATTGTCATTAGTAAGTCAGGTTTTTAGTTTATTCTCATGTCAGTCATATTCAGAGGTAAATGTAGAAATTTATTGAGTGTTCTCTTATGATTTATTAAACCACTATGTCTTTAGTTTTGAGCCTTTCATTTCTAATATTGTTTACTTGTGCCTTCTTTGGTTTCCTTGACATATGGTCAGAGTTGTCTATTTTATTACTTTTTTTTTTAAAGAATCAGCCATTGGTTTTATTAATTGTTTGTTGACATTCTAGTTCTTTATTCTCTTTACTGTAATTGCCTAGTTCATTTTCAGAAATTTCATCAGGTTTTCTCTGTTTTTCCCAGTTTTTAAGTTGCAAGCATAGTTAATTTACAGTTTATGATTTTCTAATGCAAGAATTTATAGCTACACATTTTCTTCTCGACCTCAGTTATATTCTACAAGATTTAATTCCACAAATTTAATTTAATTTTTAAAAGATTTGTATATATTTTAATTTTCTAACTTCGGATATGACTTCTGTTTTCATCTATGAGCTATTTAGAAGCAGTTTTATTTTGTAAACTTTCCAAATGTACTTTTTCTACTTAATTTTCTACTATTATTTTCAGTTTAATTACATGTAGTTAATGAATGCAACTTGTTTGATATCAATTCTTTAGCTATGAGATTTTTCTGTAGTAATTTTTTTGCAAATAAGCTGTTTTAGTCAGTTTTTTGCAAATAAATAATTTTTAACACATTAATAACTTTTTAGAAACAGTGGTTGCCAATTTCTATTTTTTTTCTGCAATGTTAGCTTTATACATTTTGAGGCTCTAATATATATTAGTTGTATCTAAATTTAGACTTATGATTTTGACAATTATTTTCTTGACATTATTATTGGCCCTCTTTCACCCTATTATCTTTTGCTTTAAAACAAATTTTGTCTGATGTTAACTGTTGCTAAAACCACTAGTTACTTTTTATTAGTATATGCCCAATCTATATTTTTCCATTCATTTACTTTTGATTTTTACATATTCTTGAGATTTTTAGTGCCTTTTGTAAATAGCACATAGCAATTATACAGTTGTGTGGATATAAGAGATATAAGATAAGCTTTGTTGTGATGTTGTTTATAAAGGTAAGCTTATCTTATATACATGTATTATGATTTCTCACATATTTGGATTAATTTCAACTATCTTGAGTTTTTTATTGTTGTTTCTTTTTATCCACTTTCTCACTTCCTAATGTGCATGTATCATTCTTTAATCCCTATTTAGTGAATAAAATTTTGTAGAATAATACCTGGAAAAGTCAACTGTAATAATTATCGATCTTGATTCATTCTCCATTCGCTGTTCTTTGTAGAAATATTAGAATCATTTGGATCCATGATTCTTAATTTCTTTTTTATATTTTCTATCTCCTTTCATCTAAAATCTTCCAGTTTCCTAATTCAGCTGCGTCTAGTAAGATGTTTATATCACACTTTAAGTTTCTTATTTTAGGAAGTGTAATACAATTTCCACAAATTGTATTTCATTTTTTTTTAAAATCAGCCTTTTCATGTTCAGATTGTCTTGCTTTTTTCTATATTTTCAATTCCTTTTTCTATATGTAATACATTTAAATCTACTTATTTTATAGACTTGATTTTATTGCTAAAAATAAAACCATATGATCATCTCACTAAATGCAGAAAAACATTTCACAAAATAATTCAACACCCACCCAGGATACAAATCTACCAATAAAATAGTATTTTCTCAAACTTTAGGGCATCTTAAAAAACTTATTTTATTGAAGTATAGTTAATTTAAAATGTTGTGTTTCTGGTGTACAGCAAAATGATTCAGAAATATATATATATTCTTTTTCATATTCTTTTTTATTATGGTTTGTTACAGGATATTAAATATAGTTCCCTGTGCTATACAGTAAGACCTTGTTGTTTATCTATTTTATATATAGTAGTGTGTATCTGCTAATCCCAAACTCCTGATTTATCCCTCCCCCAGCCCCTTTCCCCTTTGGTAACCTTAAGTTTGTTTTGTGTATCTGTGAGTCTGTTTCTGTTTTGTAAATAAGTTCATTTGTGTCATATTTTAGATTCCCCATATAGGTGATATCATATGGTATTTGTCTTTCTCTTTCTGACTTACTTCACTTAGTATATATGGTCAATTGATTTTTGACAAATATGCCAAAGTAATTCAATGGGGAAGAAGAGTCTTTTAAACAAACGGTGTTGTAATGATTAGATAGTCATATGAGACCAAAAAAAAAAACAAAGCAAAACCTTAAACCTTACTTCACACCATATTAAAAATTAACTCAAAATAGATCACTGACCTACATATAAGAGATAAACCAAAAAAACTCTTAAAAGAAATCTTAGGATAAAATCTTCATAACTTTGGATTAAGCAAAAAATTTTAAGATGGGAACAAAAAAAATGAACCATAAAATACAAATGTGATAAATTGAGCTCCACCAAAATGTTAAACTTTGGTTCTTTGAAAGACACTGTGAGGAAAATAAAGAGGCAAGCCACCTGCTGTAGAAAATGTATTTCTGATAAAATATTTTGACCCAGAAAATATAAAGAATACTTGCAACTCAAACAAATTTATTTCAAAAGAGGCAAAATCTTTGTACAGGCATTTCACCACAAATAATATACAAATGGTAAAACAGCACATAAAAAATTTAGCAAGATCATTAGTCATTAAGCAAATGCAACTTAAAACCACAATGAGATACCACTGCATATTTTTTATTTATTTATTATTTATTTATTTTTGTCTGCGTTGGGTCGTTTTTGCGGTGTGCGGGCTTCTCATTGTGGTGGCTTCTCTAGTTGCGGAGCACGGGCTCTAGAGCATGGGCTCTAGACACGCGGACTGAAGCAGTTGTGGCATGTGGGCTCAGTACTTGTGGCTTGCAGGCTCTAGAGCACAGGCTCAGTAGTTGTGGCGCATGGGCTTAGTTGCTCCACGGCATGTGGGATCTTCGCGGACCAGGGCTCGAACCCGTGTCCCCTGCATTGGCAGGCGGATTCTTAACCACTGTGCCACCAGGGAAGCCCACCACTGCATATTTTTTTAAATGTCTAAATTAAAAAAAAATGATAAGTCTTAGTATTAGAAAGTTTATCAACTAGACCTCTCATTTATTGCTGATGTGAACGGAAAACAGCTTGAGCAGTTTTTTTTTTTTTTTAAATAATAGTAAGCATTCACTTACTGTATAACCCAGAAATACCTCTCCTGGGTATTTTCACAAGAGAAATGAAAGCATATGTACTCACAAAAATTTGTACATGAATGTTATGGATTTATTAATAATAGCCTCAAACTTGGAAACTGCCCAGATGTCTATCAATAAGAGGATGGATAAACAAACAGTAATATATCCATAAAATGGAATAATATTCAGCTACTACAAGGAGATACTAACAAATGGATGAATCTCAAAAACAATATGTCAAATTCTTAAAAAGGTTAAATTATAATAATAGAAACTACATCAATGTCTGGGGCCATGGGTGGACAAGGGGGAGATTGACTATAAAGGAACACAGGAAAATTTTGTGATGATGGAAGTGGTCCTTTATTGATTATGGTGGAGTCCATACCTTTGTCAAAACTATACATTTAAAATTGTTAATATTATTGCATGCCAATTATACTTAAAAAAGAAGATCTTAAAAACCCAAATAATTTTGTTATATATCTCTGTTAGGCTATGCCCTCAGACAAAAAAATTCAAACCAAAACAAAACCTTAACAAAAGAGATCTTAAACTCTTTCATCGTATTTTTGTTTGTAGTGTTAGTATTATTATTCTAAGAGTTATATAGGTGAACTCTAGCATACAATATAGAAGTAATTATGTTATCTTTGGAAGCCAGGATTCTTGGGAGAAACAAACAAGATAGATACATGTAAGTAAAACTCGGTAGTACTAAATTTGAATTGAAGTATCTGCATAAACTCATTGTGTTTTTATCTTTAAAAAAAGTATATCAGGCTTTGTCCACTAAAAAGCAAACCCTAAAAATAAGGACTGGCCCAGCAGTGATAAGCCTCTTCCCTGATATTTATAACCCCTAAGTATAATTTCCTAGTAAAACGAACCAGCATTCCTTGGGGAATGGTTGACTTCTCTCAGGTCTAGAGTGGGAAATGTATATATGAGCTCAGAAAGTCATGTCAGAGGCTAAGGAAACTATTAAAGCCACTAAGGACATATCGAAAAGACAATGGAACCGGTTGAAGAGGCTTCCACTAGCCAAAGATGGTATAACCAGAACAAGAAAAAGAATAATAACCTCCATAGATTGAAACATGTTGAAATATGAGTTTAAAATAATACTTAAAAAAAAAAAACCCTCACTCATCACCATTTGAGAAAACCAACTCATTGTTTTGAAAACTGGAAGAGAAAGGAAATACTTGAACACTTATCCTGCTTTTCTGTACAAATTATACCTTTGATTACCTTTAGTGACCCAGTAATTGATGAGGGAATTTTTTAAAAGAAACATTTCAGATAATAAATTAAAAAATGAATGATATAAATAGAATTACACCTTTTTGCAACCTCTGTTGAAATGGTGGATGCCATCAATGATTATCAACTGTTGCTTACATCATAAGAAAAGGAGATGAGCAGATATCCCATATCTCCTGATTAAAGTACCCAACAGTACCTAAGAAGTAGAAGTACAAAAAACTAGAACCTGAAACCAATCAATCTCTGAATCTCATGGTCTAATCATCAATTAACAGAAAATATATATGACAAAGAAGCACGAAAAACATGACCATGCCCAATCTGTGGAAAATTCTAAGAACAAATGACACAGATTTAAAACATATAAAAAGGGATAAAAATAGAGGGTTCTAAATCTATTAATTAAAATTTATAGTTTAAAGCCTATAGATCAAAAGAGATAAGATATATATTGTATCTACTAAGTGTAATGAGTAGAATTTATTGTACCTCAATTCAAACTTTTAAAAATCAGGAAAATTTGTATATTGATGGGATATCTAATAAAATTAAGAGGATATTGCTAGTTTTTAAAAGCATCATAATAGCATTGTAGTTATGTATTTTTTAAAGAAAATATTCTTTTAGAAATAGGTATGGAAATATGTGAAGATGAAATGATATGATGTCTGAAATTTGCTACAAAATAATCTGATGCTTGGGGGATATGGATATAAATGAAACATTACCCATGAATTGATAATTATGTAAGCTGAATATTGATTGCATCAGATGGTTTTACCCCACTATCTCTAATTGTGAATGTTACTAGAAATTTTAAAAATTTTAAAAAGTTTTAAAATGTCCACCTGGGAATAAAATCACTTGTGCCCTATATACTCAGTGTGGGAAAAAACAAAAACAAAAAACAGACAAGATCTAAATGTGATTAAAGAAAAAGAAAAGAAGGAAAATCTTGCCTTCTTCCTTTTGATGGTCTTGTTCCCGAATAACCTCTGAGTGCTCCAATTATTTTAGTATAGTGACGTGAGATGAAGTAGGACAAGGCAATTAAGCCTCAGATAATATTGAGTACCTTTTGTAAAAAGACTGCATGAATGTATGAACACATTCTGAACGTATCTTCCAGAGTGCTTGTGGTTACCCTAAGATTAAGGATCTTTGTTTATAATAATTTTTTAAAGAGAAATCCTGCCCTAAAGAATATTCATTATAAAAATGTAAGCCAAGATGGTAATAAATGTGTTTTTTCCTAAATTTAAAGATAATTTGGAAAAATGTTAAGGTAGACTTTTATATCAATGTGATTTCACTTTTACTATATATTAAACTATTGCAGTAGGAAGAAATAATCAGTGTGATGTAACATATAGAAATGAATATTACAAATAACAAATCTGCATTTGCATTATTAAAGTCATATCTAAATCTTATCATGTTATCAAAAACACTTGAAATGTTCTTTTAATCAAAATGTAATTAAATTGAGAAAACCACAGATATGGCTAGAATTAGGGTTATAAGCTTTCTTTTCCACATTACGGAAATGTTCATCAGCAAGCTGTTGGCTAATGTGACCTTAGCTTTTCAGAAGACATTCTAAAAACAGAACACACTTTCACTGAGTCATGAAAAAAAAAAGTATTTTCCAGAGATGTTGCATGAGATTTAAAAGAAGTAACCCTTTCCTTTGATGAAATCAATTGCCATTATATATATTTCGATATATTGATTTTTAATGCTATGTGGTACACACACACAAACACACACACGGCGTAGATTTAAGTATGTTAATAATAGATCTAGCAAATTAACTATTTTTCTCAGCGAGAAAGATATTAGACAGGCAGAATTTATTATGCTTCAACATTACCTATTACTCCAAAGTTGTTGATTTGTTTTATCTCATTTTCCAAATTCAAACTTATACTACAGTTATTAGAAAACTTTTAATTCTAACTTTTTTTAACCGAATCTTTATCAAATACAACATCTTTCCGGTAAAACTTGATAAGGACTTGTATTTGAACTGTGTGAATTGGTCCTTACTTATGATTGTAGCCTTCATGATTCTAGCATCAGAACTAAGATATTAATGTTCTCTTATGTGCTCTATACTTCTTTTAAGAAGTCCTGGGTCACAGGACATTATCTCTTCGTAATTATACCTTTTACCTCTTACGTTTGGGTTTTTAAATCTATACAGTCTCTTCCTGCATATGTAGTAAAGAGAATTTTGTTTGTTTCCTCCTTACAATTACATAAAAAGACAAATACCATATGATTTCACTCATATGTGAAATCTAAAAAACAAATAAACAAACAAAAAAACCAACTAACAAAACAAAACAAAAGAAAAACAAACTCATAGATACAGAGAACAGATTAGTGGTTACCAGAAGGGAAGGTGGTTGGGAGGGAAGGGGTGAAGGGGATCGATTGTATGGTGATGGATGGCAACTAGACTTGTGGTAGTGATCACTTTATAGTGTATGCAGATGTATAATGCTGTACACCTGAACCATTTAAACAAAGATTGTTAATACAAGAGAAAGGGTATGGTAAGTTGAATGACAAATTCAGGTAGACTTTTTCTGTCTTGGGAGCTTTTTGTTTGTTTACTCTTGGACTTGAGGATGTTGATTGAAAATAGAAAGCAATTTGGGATAGTGAGTAGGTTGAAGGCATGGATCTGTATTTAGTATCTAGCCCACATATTCCTATTTAAAAACAAGGTTGCAAAAATTAGAGTTTTCACTCCATCTGTTTAAAACTGGTATTTGCATAGTCAGGGTGTTCTTTTTTAATATCATAAAATGCTTCTTGCTAAAACATGATGAAACCTTTATTCCTAAGAAATTAGAGATATTTTCTGTATATTAGAAAAGAATAGTCTACAACTCAGTTCACTTAAAAAAAAATCCTCTCATAAGTATCCTCGGTTATTTAGCATTTTGACATGTCAACCTTTTAGAATGCATGTTTGGATTTTTAATATCTCATTCATCAAGAAAAAACAAAAATCTCCATAGCTTACACATTTAATTGTATGTACGGAAAATAAACTATGTTATTTTACCATGTTTCATGCAGACTTACTACATTTTCTTAAAGAGGATAAAGTAAGAATAGATATTAACATTACAAGATATTTTACAATAAGGTTTTTTGAAATAGCAAGCTCCCACTAATGCACTGGATAAAAGAATATCTAGGACTGGAAGGAACTGTGATGATTAGTCCTGCATTCACATCGACACAGTAGAAACTGAGGCCCAGAACAGTTAGGTATCTTCTATGAGATCTACAGCTAGTCTGTTTCCAATTTGGCACAAGAACTTGTGTCTCCTGATATCCCTTCTTTTCAGAGAAAGTGATATTATCACTGAGTTGGAAGACAGGTGGGAGGTGACAGACCAAATTCTCTTCATTCTTTAAAAATTTTGAATATTTATATTTATTCTAAATATTTGGAGAAGGGAGTGTTCAGGTTAATTGAGAGTTACCAGCTATTATATATATTATATATTTATTATATATAATACATTTACAAAGAATTAGAACATAAAATATTCTTGGCATAAAATTATTCTGAACTCAATTTAATCTTTTTAAATGATTTAGAAAGCACTTAAGTAATTTCAGTCCTAAAACATCATTATAAATATAATTTTTAAATATTAAAATTTGTCCTGTATAAAACTGGTAGAAAATTAAACATTAGCAAGTGTGTGACATTCCCTACAAGTCTTATATAAGAGAAAACCATGAACGTACAATTTGAACAGTATGGAAAGGAATACACTAAAATATGAAATTCGACCTTTAAACAATCTCAGCTCTCAGCCCTACTCTTTAGAGTAACTATATTTTCTTAGGTGTCCTTTAGGTTAATTTTTAAAATTAATACTATATTTTTAGAGCAGTTTTAGGTTCACAGAACAATTGTGGAGACAGTACAGAGATTTTTCCTGTACCCCCTGCCCCCATACATAGCCACCCCCGTTATCAACATCCCCTAGTAGAGTGGTACATTTGTTTACAACTGTAGAATCTACATTGACATGTCATAATCACCCAAAGTCCATAGTTTACGTTAGGGTTCACTCTTGGTGTTGTATATTCTATGAGTTTGTACAAATGTGTAATGCCTTGTATCCAACGTTATAGTATCATAAAGAGTAGTTCACTGCCCTAAAAATCCTCCATGCTCCGCCTATTCATCCTTTCCCCAATCCCACCCCAACTTCTGGCAACTACTAATCTTTTTTTTGTCGCCATAGTTTTTCCTTTTCCAGAACCAATTTCTTTTCTGTATTTAGAGTTTTATGCCACTCTGTTAAAATTAGGTTGCTATGCAGCATGCCAGAAACATATCCACTGGGCAAAATGAAGTTATCTACCTACCTAGTTAATATGACTTTATAGAGAGTAACTAAAAATGTATCCATATGCAGAATCAGAGACATTTGAAATTAAAGGAGACGTATAGACTGGAGAAAAAATATTTTATTCTAAACTCTGTACATATTAACTATAAAATAGACTGCCATTTTTTAACATAAATCAAACATATTATAATTCAAACATCAAAATGAGCATTGTTCCAACGAAAGTAGCGATTCGGGGAGCCAGTACCATGGTTCCTGTTATACTACAACATTCAAAAGGAGTCTCACAATCCAATTTTGCAAGTTCTTCCTGAGCCACCTTATGAGCAATCAGTGAAAAATGGAGTCTCGTTATGTTCTAGTCACATCACTTTTTTGATGAAAAATTCATAAGACCTGCTTTGTCCATATCATATTTCCCACAGTGGGCTTTAAATGACTTCTGGCTATTTCTGAGACCATACCTACTCTCAGTGGATACAAATATCCATTATTGAGTATATTAAAGCTAAATTTTCACAAGTTCTGAAAGTACTGGCTAAGAGTTGTTAAGAAACATGTCTGAACAATGCTAGAATCACTGGGGTCAGGGCACTGCCCACCAAGGGGACGATTTTGAGGTGAAAGCATTACTTAGAAGTGTATGACCTGGTATGTTTCATTTAACAAGTCACATTGCTTCTCAGGAACACGGTAGATTTTGTTAAATTAAATGTGACATAGGGTTTTAAAATAAAACAGCGGCGTCCAGAGTTTCTAGAGCTTCTTTTAGATGTAAGTTAAGGAATTTCATTCTTTAGGGATCATCTTTCAAATTGTTGTCCTTTTCAGGTACTACTGAATTCATTTTCCACAAACAGCTACTATCTCATTCATCTGTTCATTTAGATGCTAGGAATATAGCTGAAAGAAAACAGGTGCTTACCTTCTAGTGGAAGAAGCTGGCAATAAACACCCAAATGTATAATACAAGGTCAGGTGGTGAGAATAGCTATGAGGAAAAATTAAGAAAGGTAAGGGTGTACTGGGGACACGATTTCAGGCAGTGTGATCCGAAAGTCCTCTTTGAGTGGTTGACGAATGATCACCTATCTGAATACTCACAGTTGGAATGTTTTCCTACCAGAGAGAACAAGTGCAAAGATCCTGAGGACCTTGAAGAACAATCAGGTGCCAGTAAGGCTGAAGAGTGAGGAGGGGCTGGTAGTAAGAGCCCCAGTCTCAGAGTGGTATATAGGAAAGCAGTTAATGCCCTGGGCCTATGTATTAGCTCCATCAATTATTATCTGTGTGCAGTTTACCTTTCCAGGTCTCGAATCCCCAGCTGCTCCAAATACAAATAACAGCAGCACCATCTCATAGGTGTGGCAATTAAAGAAGAGAACACAGCACTGGACACATAGCACCATCAGTGATGAAGTATCCGATGAAGGAAGAGAGAGTAGAGACATGAGGTTGTGTCTTTCCAAAAGAGAGTTAAATATCTGTTCACCTATTGAAAGGGAAAACCTTAAAAAAATTAACTTTCTAGATCAAGCTAATGATTCGCAGTTTCCATGCAGTTATTTCTTTCAGCACCTCCTGCATCAGCTGCCATTATTTGCTTTTCGGTTTAGCTCCTTCAATGCAAGATCTTTATAAAAACACAACTTTAATAACTCTTTTATGCCTTTTTTCATAAACACAGAAGTATTACATGTTTGTTAAAGGAAAAGTTTTTCAAAGCACAGAAATATAAGAATATAATATCCATCATTGTTGTAATCAGAGAATATCTTTCCACACAACCGTATATCATGTAAATATTAGTAAATTGAACTATTTCCAGTGATTCAATATTGTAGTAAATATTTGATCATATTTCATGACTTTATTTTTACATATCAATTTTATTTTACTGTATGGTATACAGGGGCCCTAACTAATTTTTTTTTTTAAAGGCAAAATATAGTTCATTCCTAAATTGAAGAACAGTCTCTCTCAAACACTAAATGTATAAAAATTGGTTGTGTATGTTTTGGTCTTTCGTTGTTTCCTTCAGCTGTCTTTTCCTGAGCCAGTATGACATTAGTTTAATGATTTGACATTAGAAATAAATATATGCAATATATAGTAATATTATAAACTTTAAATATATTATAGGAAATTTTACTATGCATTATCACTTATCAACGTAACTTTGTCTACTCATCATCTATTACATTTCCAGATAAAGTTTACATTATTTTATCAAGCTAAAAAAAGCATTTTGAGGGTTTTTATTGGAATTGTGTTAAATTTATATGTGAATTTGGAAGATCTGACATTTTTACATGATCAATCTTTTCATCTGGGAATATTCATGTCTTTGTCTGTGAGTGTGTGTGTGTGTGTGTGTGTGTGTGTGTGTGTGTTTTACTGAATCTCAAATTTAAAAGAAGTTCTTTATTCCTCACCTTTCTTCCTCCCCTTCAGTATCAGTAGCTATTATAGGAAAATGCAAATTAAAACTCCAGGGATTTGTTACTATACTGATATCAGAAAGGCTAATTAAAAAAACAAAAAATAACACTCTGAAATGTTGGCAAGGATGCTGAGAAACTGGATCACTCATAAACTGCTGGTGTGAATGCAAAATGGTACAGCCACTCTGGAAAACGGTTTGCTAGTTTCTTTTAAAAACTAACATGAAACTACCATATGACCTGGTAATTGCATTCCTGGGCTTTTTTCCCAGAGAAATGAAAACTTATGTTCACACAAAAACCTGTACAGGAATTTCATAGCAGCTTTATTCATTATAGCTAAAAACTGGAAACACCTCAGTTGTTCATCAACAGATGAGTGATTAAACAGATTGAGGTTTACCTATAACATGGAACATTACTCTGCAATGGAAAGAATGAACTATTTATTGATACATGCAACAACTTGGATGAAGCTCCAGAGAATTATGTTGAGTGAAAAAAGTCTATCCCAAACTGTTACATACCACATGATTCCATTTATATAATATTCTTGAAATGACAAAATTATAGAAATATAGATCAGATTAGTGTTTGCTAGGGATTAAGGATGGGGTGTGGGTAGAGGTGGGTGTGGCTAAAAGGGACAGGATGAGTGATCCTGTGATGATGGAAGTGTTCTGTGTCTTGACTGTGTCACTGTCAGTATTCTGGCTGTGATAATGTACTATAGTTTTACAAGTTGTTACCTTTAGGGGAAATTAGGTAAAGCCTATATAGGATCTCTCTGTATTATTTTTTACAACTGCTTTGAAACTACAGTTATCTCAAAATAAAAAAAATATTTAAGAATAAAAGTAAATACATGAGAAGAAATTTTAAAATGTATTCTTGGAATTAATTTTGATTGAAATTCTGTTAAATTAATAAATAAATTTGTAGTGATCTGACATTTTTACAGTATAAATCTTTTCATCTAGGGGTGTGTCTTTCTCAGTGTGTGTGTGTATGTTCCTTTAACAAATCTTAGCAATTTTTAAAACAGATTTAAAGAGATTTTATTATTCCTTAACATTTTTCCTCCACTTCTGTGCTTCTTGCTCTAGACGTTTCCAAGTAGAATATTGACCTAGATAAAATAGGTCTAAAAAAGCTGGATTTCCACATGTTAAGTCTTTTTTCTATATTATCTTATCTAGTGTCAAAAATAAATCTTCTCTTTAAAGTTCTGATTTTGTGTACATGTTTTGAGACTTTATATTTTTAGAGCAGTTCTAGGTTCACAGCAAAATTAAGAGGAAGGTACAGAGATTTCCCATATACTGGCTACTGCCCCCCACATGCTGAGCCTCCCCTATTATCAACCTCACTCACAGATTTTACCAAAGGTGAACCCACACTGACACATCATAATCACCTAAAGACAATGGTTTACCTAAAGTTTCACTCTTGGTGTTGTACATTCTCTGAATTTGGACAAATGTGTAATGACATATATCTATCTTTATATTATACAGAGTGTTTGCACTGCCCTAAAAATTCTCTGTACTCTGCTTATTCATCTTTCTCCTCACCCCCACGCTGGGAACCTCTGATATTTTTACTGTCTCGGTAGTTTTGCCTTTTCTAGAATGTCATACAGTTGGAATCATATAGTATGTAGCCTCTGAGATTGGCTTTTTTCACTTAGTAATATGCATTTAAGATTCCTCCACATTTTTTCATGGCTTGGTAGCTCATTTATTTTTAGCACTGAATAATATTTCATTGTCTAGGTGTACCACTATTTATTCATTCACATATGGAAGGACACTTCGGTTGATAATAAGTTTTGGCAATTAATTCATGCTTTGACTATAAGCATATATCTGCAGCATTTTGAGGGACATAAGTTTTCAGCTCCTCAGGGTAAATACCAAGGAGCACAATCACTGGATCATATATGAGTATGTTTAGTTTTATAAGAAACTACTAAATTGTCTTCCAAAGTGACTAAACCATTTTGCATTCCTACCAGTTATGAATGAGAGTTCCTGTTGCTCCATATCATCACCTGCGTTTGGTGTTGTCAGTATTCCAGATTTTGGCCATTCTAATAGATGTGTAGTAGTATCTCATTGTTGTTTTAACTTGCATTTCCCTGATGACATATGATGTGGAGCATCTTTTCATAAACCCATTTGCCATCATATATCTTCTTTGGTGAGGTGTCTGTTAAGGTGTTCAGCCCATTTTTAATGAGCTTGTTTGTTGTTTTAATGAGCTTATTGTTGACTTTTAAGAGCTCTATATATGTTTTGGATAAGAGTTCTTTATTTGATGTGGCTTTTGCAAATATTTTCTCCCAGTTTGTGGCTTGTTTTTTTATTCTCTTAACATTGCCTTTCACAAAGCAGAAATTTTTCATATTAGTGAAGTCTAGCTTATCAATACTTCATGGGTAGTACTCATATCTAAAAAGTCATCACCATATCCAAAGTCATCTAGATTTTCTCCTATGTCATCTTCTAGGAGTATTATAGTTTTGCAGTTTGCTTATAGGTCTGCTATCAATTTTGTGTTAATTTTTGTGAAGGGTGTAAGGTCTGTGTCTAGATTCATTTTTTTGCATGTGGATGTCCAGTTGTTTTAGCACCATTTATTGAAAAGACTGTTTTTGTTCCATGTATTGTCTTTGCTCTTTTGTCAAAGATTAGTTGACTGTATGTATGTGGGTCTATTTCTGGGCTCTCTATTCTGTTCTACTGATCTATTTGTGTATTCTTTCACCAATACCGCACTGTCTTGAATTATTGTAGCTTTATAGTAAGCCTTAACGTCAAGTAGTGTTAGTCCTCCAGCTTTGTTCTTCTCCTTCAATATTGTGTTGGCCATTCTGGGTCTTTTGTTTCTTCATATAAACTTTAGAATCAGTGTGTCAATGTCCACAAAATAACTTACTGGGATTTTGATTGGAATTGCATTTAACCTATAGATTAAGTTTGAAAGAACTGACATCTTGACAACACTGAGTCTTTCTATCCATGAACATAAAATATCTCTCCATTTATATAGTTATTCTTTGATTTTGTTCATCAACTCTATGTGTTTTTTTTACCCTTCAGCAGGCTACCTCCAGCATGTTCTCTAACACTGAGGGGTAAGCACTAAGTGGAAACATTCATGCACTTTTCAAGTTTCTGCTTGTGTCACAATTGATAACATGCTATTGGCCAAAGCAAATAGCATGGCTGAACTCAGAATAAGGGGCAGTGGAATATACTACAAACTTTTGCTGTAAAAAGTAACAAAGCCCTGGCAATGGGCATGGATACAGAGAAAGCTGAAGAACGGGGGCCATTATGTGATCAGTTGACCACACTAACTTATTACATAGGGTTTATTGTGAAGATGAAATAATATACTTTAAAGCCCTTTGTAAATTATATTTTGCCCATTGTGTTTTTATAGACATTCTCATTATTAACATGACATTTAAAATAAAGCTGCCTTGACTGACATAAATTTAGAACAGGGGTCATCAAACTTTGGTTCCTGGGCCCCATTTGTCCTATTGCTTCTATTTACACAGGCTTCAAGCTAATAATGGGTTTACATTTTTCAATGGTTGAAAAAATTAAATTTTAATGATAATATTTTGTATCATATTAAAATTATATGAGATTCAAATATCAGTGTCTATAAAGAAGGTTTTATTGGGACACAGCCATGCTCAATAGTTTACATATTGAGTATAGCTACTTCTACGCTACAGTGAGTGGCAGAGTTGAATAATAGCAACAGAAATCATGTGGACCACAGCAGCTAAAATATTTACTATCTGGCTCTTTACAGAAAACGTTTGCTGACCCTCTGTTGTAGAATACTTATATGGATCTTAGAGTTTTATGCAGACATTTCTAAATAAGTCTAGCATAGTTATATGGGTCATTCCTCCAAAATCCTTCAGTGAATATATTTGGAAGGGTCAGGAGTTATATGACTTTTGACTAGCAGTACTGATAATGTACCTGCTTTGTCAGCTAAACTCCTACCTTATTCTTTCCCCTCAGTGCTCTTTTGCTTTATTTAGTCTTTCAACTTCACACTAGCTGGCTATCCCTCTGCAGTGTCCTTGCAGCTCAGGTTTGGACAATTGACTGATGTGAGTCTCAGTGACCAGTTGTTCCCTGTGAAGTTCATCTCAAGAAGTCCAGTTCTGAAAGCACCCCACCAATACTCCCCATCTATCAGAGGCAGCAAGAACTATAACCCCCCAGCTGTAGCCTGCTGGCTCTGCCCTAACACTTAGGCTCCAAGTAGAGAACTACTCAGAAATAAGTGGATACTTAGTAAAAGAAATAGCCTGGTGCAGAACTCAGATATTCTGACTGTATTTATGAGTATAGTGCTATATCATCATATAGGCATAGTTCATTAGATGTTTAGCTCACATTTACACTTTCCACTTCCTCCTTATTCAAGAAATCGAATATATAACGTTTTGTTAGATAATTACACATCAGACTTAAAACCCTACATTCGAACATAACATTATGCTTATATTTACTGACTTTCAATTTGGAGTGCTTTCATTTATCTGTATATTTGATGTTATGAATAGTCACTAAACTAGCATGAATAATTTTATATAATTCTGTTTTTATCCTCGACCTTGTATAAAGTTCCTTTCTAACTCACCTCCGTTTCTTACTTTGGAATTGGCTTGCCCTCAATGCTAACATCAGGTTCGAGGTGTTCAGTGCATTTCAGGATCAAAATACCATCAATTTTGCCCATAGCTACTAGCCACAAGGCAGGTCCTCTGCCTATCAGATTTTCTGGCTCAGACGGCAGTTTTCTTATCATTTCTTTGTCTTCCCAGTCACTCTGTCTCAACTGGTAAAGCAAGAACTTTCCATCTGATTCCTTCTCTTGACAGTGAATGACTTATCTATGACTGGTTTCTCCAATTATAAGGAATTGTTGTTCCAACATCCTGAATCAGTTATTTGAACTCCATACACCTCTTTCCTTCCACATACTGAAGAAAAGGGAGATTAGAGCCAGGTAGCTACATCTTGCAACAACGGCATTCAACTGGCATTTCACAATCAAATGTGAATGAATAGGTGCCCCTTTACTTGTTTAAATAATGTAGCAAATATCTTCTTCCTAGTAAAGTTCAGGGAATTGCTCTAATAAGTGATGTTTAAAATGTAAAAGTTGAAATTAGCTTCGAATACTTTTTAAAAAGTTATCTAAAAGTTATTAAAAAGGTATCTAAAGTTACCAGACGTGTTGAGGTAATTCCCTGGAGGTCCGGTGGTTAGGACTCAGCGCTTTCACTGCCGGGGCCCAGGTTCGCTCCCTGGTCAGGGAACTAAAGATCCTGCGTGACGCTTGGCAAAAAACTCATAGCAAACAAGTAGGTGAAAGAGTCGTATTGAGGCTTTCATGTATCATAAAATACCAACATAGATGTTTTAAAAAGGATGAATTAACCTGTTTCAAGAACGTTTGGAGAACGGTTTGTTCACTTAATCTTTCATTCTCCTTGGTTTGAAAATCACTCTGATAGTTGTCTATTTCAAATTCTTGTTATTTTAGACCACTCGGAGTGTAGATGAGTAATTTTATCCCAACCACTTTTCCCTTATGCAGCAAAGAGACAGTTGCTTGTTCATGGAAAGCGAGAGGAGAGATTAGCAGAGGGCCTGGGGAGAAGGACTCTTGCAGAGCCCTCTGCCAGTGCCAGAGAGCTGCTGTACTGAGTGGGGTGGAGGTGGGACTTGGAGATGATAATCAAGTAAAACGGGAAACATTCTCACAAAGAACACCGACGTGTGCTGAGAACTGCGGAGGGTGTGCAGCATTGAAGCATTTTTCTGTGATTCTCAAAATCTACTTTTGTTCAGCTGACATTAAAATTGTTCACTTTGTTTTTTAAATTCGAAAGATGCCAAAAATTCACTGGCTAAAAATATGAGGGGAAAAGCCTTGAGTAAAAAATATAACCAATTAAAGTGCCGAGTGAAAAGTCTTGTACAAGAGGGCAAAGTGCCCTTGGATCAAAGTATTCAGGTCCTGTTGTGAAGCTTTGAAGAGAAAATGCAACATCCTAAACACATAACAATGAAAAAGGGACAAAGACACATGGGAAGAGAGGGTGAGGAAACTGCTCTCCTTTTGTCTTCTCCTCACTCTTTACCCTTTCAGATTTATTGCCTATAGCAAGCGTTTGTTTGGGTGTTTGTTTTGGTCCTTTTTTCCCCCTCTCCTTTTGAAGGTAATAACTACTGTAAAGCTGCTTCACTGCAGGAACTGAGGCTTCTGCCGAGTGTTCCTTCTTTTATGGGAACAAAAGCACCCTTACTGTGTGAAGCATTCAGAACTTACTCTGGAGGTCCGACTTCCAAGTTGAGAGCATATTTTACCCTTCCCAATTTTTGAGTTATGTTAACTGCTGAAGAGAAACAGGACTTTTGGTCACTAGGAAAAGGTTCTGCCTAGTTGTATGGGCACGCAATAGCTCCAGAGTTGTTCTTTTAATGAAAAGAATATAAACTAAATTCCTGCAGAAATCTCTCACTGAAAATGTAGGATGTAGGTGGAGGAGTGGCAATGTTTTGTGACTTTCACTGTGCAACACAGGTTGCAAAAGCCTTTTACGCATATAACCTGTTTCCCTGTTTTACCCATTTAAACTTTATCAAGGTATTGCTCCTCAGAGACTATTTTCTTGGTACCTTCCTGGCAAAGGCAGAGACTAATAGATAAATGGTAGCAATAGCAGCCTCGGTGAAAGAGTCCTAAAAATACGGTACCTTTCAAAATCTCTGCTGATACAGAAGGCTCAGAAATGATATCTGGATATTGCTTTAGGAAAATATTCATCCCAGAGGGCATACACTGAATGAAACAGGGGCAGGAATATCGTGCAATCTACATTTCCCCTTAAAAACGTCTGCCCCTTGCCACTTGGTTTCCACATATCATTTCAAAGCCTTTCCTGTTATTTTTAGATAAGGATTTTTTTTCAGCTGTGTGGAAACGTATTACAGAAAGTGTAATGGTTATTTTAGACATCTGATAGGTAAGTTTTTTATGTGGTTATTGAAGTGACACTGAAGAGGGTCACCGTAGGAATCCAAAGCAAAATTGCAAAATGGGGGTTTGCAGGGCCATATCTGGACCACAGATGAGTTCAGTTTGATCTATAATATTTTAGAAAAATTTGAGCCAACTTTTAAATTCTTTAAATTTCACTTTAAAAAGTAGAGGTTTCCAGCTTCTCCTGAAAACTTCGAAGACTTCTTAGAAGACACTAGGCCTGTATTCTCAAATGACAAAATTGACCTTGAGCTAAGTAACAGCAGCTCCTAAATGGCAGCTCTGGCCAGTGTTTGCCAGAATCCCTGACACCAGTCCCTGTCCTTAGACAGTGCATGTATTATGTACCTACACTCCTCTCGCTGCATTCATGTATGTCACCTGCTCTTCAGGCTTTGAGTGTGTGATCCTTGTTCCACTAAAATATTCAAACTGGAGTGTGTCTTCTTCCAAATATTAATGGATAATAGAGCTAACATGTTGGCACTTTCTGAGTGTGTGTACGTGAACACTGGTTTATGATGAGAGTCTGTGCAATTCTATCGCCTGGTGCACTCAGCTTTCCATAGTTTCAGTACCAAAAAACTGACAATAGGCCTGGGTCATCCGAAAATCAGAAAGAAACGAAACCAGAAAGTTTTAAACTAGCCCAGAATCTTGATCAAAAATATCTAGAAATAAACTAATCTAAGTTTATCATGCATGCATGTTTTTTGTATTTTCTGGGTTAACGTTGTTGTTTCAAATTCCTATGGTGGTTCCCATAGTCATTTTAGTGCTTTAGAGTCTATAAAGGATTTACTGGGCTGATTCTGAGCAACTGGATTTCAAAGCTCCTTTTGAATCTTGGAGGTAATTTTGGATGTCAGATTCATTTCATGTGAGTGTGAAGCTAAGCTCTTTAACATTTGACCATCTCTGCTCTATGATTGGTGACTCCTTGGCTGTCACTCTTTGAAACTAGTGTATTCCTACTCATTCTTTTCTCATTATCTTTCTTGTTGGATAATCATGCATGTACAGAAGGATGAGTTCCCTTCAAAATTCACTCTTAAATGAACAGATTTCATTCCTTCAACGTCCACTGTTTAATGACCAAGCTGTAAGCCTTCATAATTTTAGTGGCAATGCACATTTTTTGAGTATATATTGGGCAGCCTGCAAGGGTACAGATTTTGAGTTCAACAAACATTCAGCAGGGAAAGGTATTTCTAACGGTTGGGGCAAACACAGAAGTGCTTAGGAACAGCTTGAGTAGAGCATTAGCAGAGGGAATGATGACTAATAAGCCAGGCAAAGGTATTCTAAACACATACAGTGAGAAAAACAAAGACTTAGAGATAGGGAGCTTGAGATGTTGGAAGAAGTATGAACAGATCTGTCGGTGGAGTAAAGGTTTGCAAGAGAAACTGGGGGCCTTCAGTTCCAAGCTTAGGAGCTCAAAGTGTATTCTATATAGATAAGAAATAGTCACAGAAGACTCAGACCAGGGGGTGATGACATAGCTTTCATGCAGCTAATGGGGAAAAAGAGTTTCTTCATTCAATAAATATGTACTAAGTACGTGTTATATACCATGCACACTGTTCTAAGTGCTAAAAATACAAGCATGAATGAAGAGATCAAAATGTAGAATTAATCATAGAAGAAACAAGCAAAACACAGGAAGACTAGGGTGTTATTAAAAATACAAAGCTGCTACTTATAGCTCTACATCAAACACATACATATATGCAGACACACACACACACACACACCATCCATGCTGTCTTGTCTTCAGCCATACTGAAGTGTTCTGACATCCCCACTGCACCTTCTACATGAGCAGTTAAGAACCTCTGCTCTAAGGAACCAATGTTACAGATGGTTGCCCATCTTATCACTCAGTTGTTTTAAGGAATGGAGAAAATGCCAATAGCACTGGATTGAGAGGTTTGGTTTTCAGGATTTTGCTCAGACAATCACCACCAACAAGGAACAAACACCTGGGTCCAGGGATTCTCAACACTTCACCATCATGTGTTATTTCTTTTTTTTAAAGCCAACATTTATATAGTGCTTACTTAAAGCCAGACACTGTTTTAGATACTTTATCTTAAACTTATATTAGTTTTTAATCATTTTTTTCCTCAAGGATTAGAATGAATTCCATTTAATCACCACAATAAACCTAAAACCATCTCATAGGTTTAATAGGTTTTGTATTATCAATTTTATAGATGATAAAGTTGAGGCATATTTGGAAATGTGTGGATGATTAAGACTACACTGACAAGCTTTACTGCCCCACTAATAACACTGAATCTAACCTTGATTCCTTCATCTGTATGATTCTTTAAATGTAGCAACAACAACATAAGATCATTTATTAGGTGCCTACCATGTGTTTCCACACTATATGTTGAAACTAATATTAGGTGATTCTAAAAATATACTCACTTTTTCTATTTCATAGCTGTCTCACCTGGCATTCTGTCACTCTGATCTTCCCTGTCTCTAGGCCTGGATGACACCCACAATATTCTTTCTTTGGTCTTTATCCAGGATGATAGGGAGTATATAGAAGGTGGCTGATTGACGCCTTTTAGGTGCATATCATATACTTTCACTCAAATACTTACTACCCTTAAAAGCCATTCTACTTATTCCTAGTATTTCTCTTTTGCACTTTGTTGGACAGCTATTCCAGTCTTTTACCCTCCCAGAAGTTCCTAGTTTCTGTCCTACACTCGTCATTCTTAGTAAATGGCCATGGAGAAAATGAGCTTCCTTAGCTTCGCTGTTCTAAGGTTTACAAGTTCCTCTTTATCCTCACCTATCTCTCTCCCCTACTTTTATCCTGTCTTAAACGATGAGGTCTTCCCCTAGAGAGGAAGCTAATTGCTCTACTTATGCCTCTAAGCGTGTGTCCTTTGATTTTTTTTTTCAGGATTTTGATTCTCAATGGTTTCATTTTTCTTAATTTTTTTTTCTTTCTCTAGTCCCTACCTCCTATTCCTTGGCATACAAATATGTTTAAACCTACCTTACTTTTAGTAAACCCAGACTTTTTCTGGACCCTGATAATACTCTGGCTACTATCCTAGTTGTAGTTGTTTAATTGTTTTGTCCTAAGGATCCCCCTAAAGCTAGTCAATACATTACTTATTTAATCAACAAATAACTGTTGAGTGCCTACTATATGCTAAAAACTATTCCAAACTCTAGTGAATGAGCTTGGAATAAAAGTCTCTGTCCCTGTGGCTATTAGATGGTAGGAAGGAAACAACAATATACTTTATAAGACAGTATTATACTATGTTTTAACATTAATAAGAGCCAAGAAGTTAAATAAGTAGGCAAGGGTGATAGGGGGGCTATCATTTAAAATGGGACAGTAAGGGAAGGGGTCACTGAGAAACAACATTGGAGGAGCATTTAAATGAAAGTGATATCTGGGCAGAGAAGAAAGCAAGTGCTAAGGCCTCAAGATTGACGAGTTCCTGGTTATTCAACAAAACTAGAAGGAGGTTAGTCTGCCCAGAGCCAACTGAGAGGGAGACTGGCAGGAAGAGATGATGTCAGATGATGTCACTTTGCTTCTGCTCTATCCCACCCCATCTTTTACCTGTTTTGGGTACTTGTTATATCTTTATGTCAAAGCTATTTACACACATGCCCCATCTCCACTGAACATCATTTTCTTTACAGGAGGGTGTGATCTTGTTCGTTGTTGCATCCCTCACAGCCCCTACTTTTGTTTTTACGATATGATAGATGTGCTTGGAAATAAATGAAATAAATTATGACTTTAAAAATGAAGCATTTCTTTTTAAACATATTTAAAATTATTTCTTTAAATTTTTTTGGATGACATTGGGTGCTAACTACATAGTATATAATAAAAACTGTATAATTCATGTACTGCAGCCTTAAGCAGAATGATATCTAAATTTGGCCATTATCTACTGATGTCAAAACCTTCTCCTTAAACGTTCATGATCCTAGTGCTTTTTACCTTTTTTGAATTGATGAATTCTGTATTTGATTTTTTAAATCTAAAGGAGTATTGAGTGAGCTTCCAAATATAACCTCAAATTTCTAGCCAAGATTAAAAAGAACTAAACAGAAATGGAATCCATTAGATGTTTTATAGTCCCATGATTCGGATTCTCTTCCTTTGATTTCCAAAGGCAAGGAGAAGAAATAACATTCTCTAAATGTGAAACCTCTTAGGGGAAAAATTATGGACTGTCAAAAAGTGTGTTAATAAGTTGTGTCCTTGGGCTTAAGTGGATGCATGTTCTAATGTGCTGTGAGGGAACACCAAGAAACTGGAGATGTTCCGTGGCTTTCAGAAATGTAAAACTTCCCCACTCCAACTGTGCTCGTTAAAGTTCCGTAACAAACATTGTAAAGAATAAAGTGTTGGTTTAAATGACCCGACCAACCTCTAACTGTGGTTATTACCTTTTTAAGTGTGAGATACAGTTTAAAGCAGTTTTTATTTCCTGTGTGGACAAGCATGATTCCAAGCCTCTTCCCTCCTCCAGTCAGCTGCATTTCAGAGTCACTTCCCTGTGTATGGAGGCAATTAGAGGTAAATAGTTTATCAAGAGCTCTGCAAGCTTCTGAAATAAAAATATGTTGCAGAGATACCAGATAGTATATTTTTCTTGTTTTGTTTTGTTTTGTTTTGTTTTTGCGGTACGCGGGACTCTCACTGTTGTGGCCTCTCCCGTTGCGGAGCACAGGCTCCGGATGCGCAGGCTCAGCGGCCACGGCTCACGGGCCTAGCCGCTCCGTGGCATGTGGGATCTTCCCGGACCGGGGCACGAACCCGTGTCCCCTGCATCGGCAGGCGGACTCTCAACCACTGCGCCACCAGGGAAGCCCCAGATAGTATACTTTTTAGAAGGAGTCTGAACACCCTTGATTACGTGAAATGGTAGGATGATCAAAGGTAAAAACTTTGTAGGAAGGCCTGTCTGAGCTCCTGACTGGGATCAGCCATATGCTTTCTGTGACCTTGTCAGGTTACCTGTCATCTCTGTACTTCAGTATTCACCTCTGTAAAATGGAGATACCAGGGGTGCCTACCCTAGAGCTTTTATAAGGATCGAATAGTGGACATGAAGTGTGTAGCGAACATTCAGTATATGAGAAATGTTCCTATTATCACCATCATCCATATTATTATCAAGGTCATCTACAAAATTACTAAAGCCATTTTTTAGGAGATTATAGTTACCCCTCCACCAGTTTTTTATTTTTGGAAAGGTTCTTGGTTTCTTAATGTTTTTGTAGATTAAAAGGTGAACTTTAAATATTTCCAGGGTTTACCATGTTGGCTAAGTCATCTTAACTGCAACAAAGCACCATGGTCTCCAGCAAAGCTCCCTAAGCACTTCTGTCTTTGGGTAATGGAGCATAAAAGATTTTACATTTAGCAGGGCACTCTTCCGTGACTCAAAGTGTACCTCTGTGGGCATGCACAGCAGAAGCTTAGCAGAAATATCAGGAACTTTGAAATGTGAAATCTGACTTTTAAATCAAGTATGTTTGTGTAGACTGTGTTTTCTTCCCAACGTTCTAATTTTATTGCATTATGAATGCTCCAGCTGGAAGCACTGGCTGACAGTTGGTTTAGAGTGTTTTAACTTAATTTTAAATGCGTTTTAAGGATTTTTCCAATTCATTCCCCAAAATTCATTGATAAGGAAAAGATTCACTGGCTTTATTATTAAATACCAACTTTTTGCTGGATGCTCACATCAAGGTTTAAATGGGCAAAGGCTAATTTAAAGTCTGAAATTACTTGAGTTGGGTCTTCCTGGTCACTTATAATACAACATAGTCCATTTTAGCAGCCCAAGGATAGCAATGGGTATCATTAATTGGACAAATCTCTAAACACCAATGTAGAACATTTTTACACTATTTGTACTAATTACACCAGGCAAGACACAAAAGAGTTATGTCCAGACATAATTTTTCCCTTTGAGGCATGAGACAAACAACTTGAATCCACCTTATTGTTTCAATGCTCTGAAAAGGCAAATGTTATGTAATGTTACAGTCTTCCCATAAGTGAGGAGGGTGGTTCAAGATTTATAAATCTTATCTGTTTGAGCAGCACCCTAGTGATAATAAAATTGCCACTACACCCTTCGGCTACTCAAAATTTCTGTTCTTTAAATACTTAAAAAATATGCCACCCAATACCTTGTTTCACTTTAAATAGCTATTATCTCTAGTTCTATGTCAAGAAACAGGCATAGAGCATGTGCCTATGGTTCCAATACAACCCTGTTACTGAATATGCTGTGTGATTTGCATGTAAATTCTATAGGATATACATCCGTTGTTAGTAATTAGATTATTTTGGGATAAATTTCCTAACTATTATGAAAAGTTTTTATCAGCTTTTCTCTTGATTCTTGTATGATTTAATGAGTTCCATATAGCTTTGAGTTTGTGAATAGAATGCATGGTAATGGAAATGAATTGTGATTTACAAATATGATTTACAAAAGAAAAAATCCATAATGACAAACTATTTAGAAGTGTTAAGAAAGTAACTCATTTATTTTAAGTTTTACCCATTTCAATTTTGCCAAAACACAGATTTTCAAAAATATGAGAATCTTTCTTGCTGTAAGGTTTTTTTCTTTGAATTTCTTCTTCCTTTCCTTCAACTCTACTTCAAATCAGACTTTAATTAAGAGAGCAGATAAAAAAAATACTCATTTAGGTTTCTGGTATCTTTGTATACTCTGCCTGGCCATAAAGTCATTTTGACTTTTAATCACCTAGAGATGCCAAATGGGGTTTGGGATTTCAGAGACAGCTGGCTAATACTCAGGCTCAAAACAGCAGGGAAACTGGGAGGGGGATGGAAAGAAATTGTCTCTCGCATTGCCCAGTAGGGTTCTTTTCCTGTCTTATGGAGCTGGAAAGAGGAAACTCTAGCTGAATGAGGCTGTGGATATTTTTTTGAATCATGTATTTAAAAATAATAACTCTTCAAAGCGAGAGAGAGGCATGGACATATATACACTACCAAACGTAAGGTAGATAGCTAGTGGGAAGCAGTCGCATAGCACAGGGATATCAGCTCGGTGCTTTGTGACCGCCTGGAGCGGTGGGATAGGGAGGGTGGGAGGGAGGGAGACGCAAGAGGGAAGAGATATGGGAGCATATGTATATGTATAACTGATTCACTTTGTTATAAAGCAGAAACTAACACACCATTGTAAAGCAATTATACCCCAATAAAGATGTTAAAAAATAATAAATAAATAAAAGTAATAACTCTTCCAAAGACAAAAGCTGCTGAAAATTTGACCCTTACTTTCACCCTAAACCAAGACAAACCAATTCGTAAAATATAGGCTATAATTTCTGTACAACCAAATGTTGCATTTCAAATCGGTTTAAACTCATGGGAGAAAAGATAATGTCCGTAATGTCTTTCTCTGAGATTTCAATAATTTGATTGCTTCCCTAATTGACTTTATTTTTTTCATTGGACACAGTAAAGTAAGAATAATGCTTTGCCATTATTTTGCACCTTTTAATTTTCAAATCTATCAACACCCACATACCCTGCAAACAGGCACATTTCTCTGGGGAAACTAAAGTACAGGAAATATTATGTGATTTAGTCAAGGTCAAACATAATTTCAGTGGCTAGGGAGATAGGACATCTAAAATGATATTTCTACTCTGGAAAATATTATCAAAAAGCTCACATACATAGTTATTTGCTAATATAGTTCTGACGGTAACCCTTTAATACATTTGAGTAGCAGAAGTCATAGTATTACTATAAACTGATGTTTTGCACCTTTATATATTTTCCATGTGAATGAAAAGCATTCTATTATTCTTTTCTCTGCCCTTTTCTGAGAAATTCACATACGATTTTTGAGCAGTTGGCAGATTGATTACTTGATTAGGGTACCTTCTGTTTCTGTCACTTTCTTAAGATCATATATGACACCTCAGAAGTGCTAGAAGTTCTAGCTATGAGATAATTGAATCACCATTTCAAGTGACTTCTGTTACCCTTCTAGTGCCATTGTGACTGTGGTGACAGGTAATGTCTGTCTAGAAAAAGTCAATGTTAGTCTTTGGCCAAATTGTGAAGTAGTTAAATTTAAGTTTTATGTTTCTTTATTTGTTTCATCATTTAAAAAAATACCTGCTCCTTAAAAAGAGATTGCTATCATGTAGATGTTATATATAAGTTTAACATTATCTGTGTTTAAATACAGATGTGTCTTTTGAAATTTTGCCATAAATGATGAGACATTATATATTCATCCAAACTGTTTCATCCTCTGATATTTCATATTTCTGCCACTCGTATTCTGTCAGGTATAGATGCTTAAGCTCTCTGTAATTGAGGTATCTCATATATAAAGTAAAGATAATGCTAGCCACTTCATGGGTTGTTGCGAGGATCAAATGAGATATTGCATAATGCATGGTGTATAGTCATATCTACTACCAGCTATTATTATCTATTATTGTTATTTACCTCCAACTACTATACATAATTAGATATCAAAACTGAGCCTTTGTAATATTTATCACATCCAGCATTTTTTAAATCATTCATACTACCCTGATGATAGTCTAGGTCCTTGATGCCCTCCTGAACTACTGCAATATTTACATATATATAGATATATAATATATCTATATATCTATCTCTCTATATATATATCTTTACACAAACATTTATTGAGGTCCTACAAAGATCTAGTATTTTAGGAACCCTGGATTTCCAAAAATGAATCAAACACGCTTCCTCAAGAAGTATGCAGGCTGATTAGGAAGAAAAAAATTTGACAGAGATTTACAATTAATATGACTAAAGAGGATTAAAAAAAAAAAACTAACCTGGTAAAAGTAACAGTTAAGAGAGGGTACACCAGACAAAGACATCAGCTTGTTCTAAGGGACAGAGTGCTAAGAGAAAGAAGAATTAGAAATGCAGTGCTTTCGATGTATGAATAATAATTTAACTTAGAATTTGACTTCTTTTTGTTCAAACATTAGAACACGTCTTGCATTCTTTCCTATCACATCTACAGAGTATTAACTATTTGACAGATTATCATGGGGTAATTGTTGCAATTAATTTTAGACTATTTTTAAGCAATTCCAGTAAATGATGAGTAATATCATTTGAGGCACAGCATTTCATTGATTTCAATAAAGTAGTAACACATTATATTCAAGGTAGGAACCACATGTCTCTCCCTGCTGGTGAGTCATTTATTTGACAGAACAAATTGATATCATACAACTTATTTTACTACTGTGGCTAATCTATGCATAATAAAGTGTAATGGCCTCAGAATTCAATACTCTGGCAGGAAGGAGGGAGATACTGGATAGAGGTCTTGCTCTGTCAGATTTCCAAAGTGAATATTGTGCTTATCACAATCAGTAATAACAATGATGATAATATATTCAGTGTTGTTTATGATTCATACTGGCTGATATTTCTCACTCTTCTTGTTTGTATTTACAAGGAGTAAACATTTTTTTTTTTGCGATTTCAACATTTTTTTTTGAGATTAAGCCAGGCATTGAAGTGATTTGCAAAATGTGTAACAATGCCAACCTTCTCATGAGTAATTTTTGTTTTGAAAAATTATACTTATAAATACGATATTTATGTTAACATGTAATGAGTTTATTACTGTTACTTTAAAACAAGATAAATAAATATTTTTAAAATATCTCAGCTCTAATTTCTAATACAGGAAATATGGGTGGGAATAGCTCACATAAACACGGGCCTTTGGGGATTCTGAATACTTCTTAAGATCATAAAACAAACCCTGAGACAAAGAAGTTTGAGAATTAAACTAAGTGTGTTATATAGCTTGACAATTTAAAAGTCTATCTTGGGAATAATCCTTTAAAATGTAGGATTAAGTGGACTCACCTCAATATAATTGAATGTTTCTTAAATATATCTAAAACCCTGCATTATATATTTGCTGGATATAGAATTCTGGGAAAATCTTGTGCTACCTCCTGTGACTTTCATGTTTTATAATAAGAAGTTCATCCTCACTGAAATTATTATTCCCCTATAGGCAAAGTGTTATTTTGCTATTTTCAAGATTTTTTTCTTTGCCTTTAGTTTTCAAAAGTTTCATCATGTGGCTTGGTGTGGACTTCTTTGAGCTTATTCTATCTGGATTTCATACAGCTTCCTGATTCTGTAGCTTTATGTCTTTTGCTAAATTTGGGAAGTTTTCAGCTATTATATCTTTTTTTTTTAACATCTTTATTGGAGTATAATTGCTTTACAATGATGTGTTAGTTTCAGCTTTATAACAAAGTGAATCAGCTATACATGTACATATATCTCCATATCTCCTCCCTCTGTGTCTCCCTCCCACCCTCCCTATTCCACCCTTCTAGGTGGTCACAAAGCACCGAGCCGGTCACCTGTGCTATGCAGCTGCTTCCCACTAGCTATCTGTTTTACATTTGGTAGCATATATAAATCCATGCCACTCTCCCACTTTGTCCCAGTTTACCCTTCCCCCTCCCCATGTCCTCAAGTCCATTTTCTATGTCTGCGTCTTTATTCCTGTCCTGCCACTAGGTTCTTCAGAACCTTTTTTTTTTTTCTTTAGATTCCATATATATGTGTTAGCATACGGTATTTGTTTTTCTCTTTCTGACTTACTTCCCTCTGTATAACAGACTCTAGGTCTATCCACCTCACTGCAAATAACTCAATTTCATTTCTTTTTATGGTTGAGTAATATTCCATTGTATATATGTGCCACATCTTCTTTATCCAATCATCTGTTCATGGACACTTAGGTTGCTTCCATGTTCTGGCTACTGTAAATAGAGCTGCAATGAACATTGTGGTACATGACTCTTTTTGGATTATGGTTTTCTCAGGGTGGGAAATTATGGTTTTCCCAGTAGTGGGATTGCTGGGTCTTATGGTAGTTCTATTTTTAGTTATTTGAGGAACCTCCATACTGTTTTCCATAGTGGCTGTATCAATTTATGTTCCCACCAACAGTGCAAGAGTGTTCTCTTTTCTCCACACCCTCTCCAGCATTCATTGTAGATTTTTTGATGATGGCCATTCTGACTGGTGTGAGGTGATACCTCACTGTAGTTTTGCTTTGCATTTCTCTAATGATTAGTGATGTTGAACATTCTTTCATGTGTTTGTTGGCAATCTGTATATCTTCTTTGGAGAAATGAAGGTCTTCTGCCCATTTTTGGATTGGGTTGTTTGTTTTTTGATATTGAGCTGCATGAGCTGCTTGTAAATTTTGGAGATTAATCCTTTGTCTGTTGCTTCATTTGCAAATATTTCCTCCCATTCTGAGGCTTGTTTTTTCGTCTAGTTTATGGTTTCCTTTGCTTTTCAAAAGCTTTGAAGTTTCATTAGGTCCCATTTGTTTATTTTTGTTTTTATTTCCATTTCTCTAGAAGGTGGGTCAAAAAGGATCTTGCTGTGATTTATGTCATACAGTGTTCTGCCTATGTTTTCCTCTAAGAGTTTTATAATGTCTGGTCTTACACTTAGGTCTCTAATCCATTTTGAGTTTATTTTTGTGTATGGTGTTAGGAAGTGTTCTAATTTCATTCTTTTACATGTAGCTGTCCAGTTTTCCCAGCACCACTTATTGAAGAGGCTGTCTTTTCTCCATTGTATATTCTTGCCTCCTTTATCAAAGATAAGGTGACCATAGGTGCGTGGATTTATCTCTGGGCTTTCTATTCTGTTCCATTGATCAATATTTCTGTTTTTGTGCCAGTACCATACTGTCCTGATTACTATAGCTTTGTAGTATAGTCTGAAGTCAGGGAGCCTGATTCCTCCAGCTCCGTTTTTCTTTCTCAGGATTGCTTTGGCTATTCGGGGTCTTTTGTGTTTCCATACAAATTGTGAAATTTTTTGTTCTAGTTCTGTGAAAAATGCCATTGGTAGTTTGATAAGGATTGCATTGAATCTGTAGATTGCTTTGGGTAGTATAGTCATTTTCACAATGTTGATTCTTCCAATCCAAGAACATGGTATATCTCTCCATCTGTTTGTATCAGCTTTAATTTCTTTCATCAGTATCTTATAGTTTTCTGCATACAGGTCTTTTTTCTCCTTTGGTCGGTTTATTCCTAGGTATTTTATTCTCTTTGTTGCAATGGTAAATGGGTGTGTTTCCTTAATTTCTCTTTCAGATTTTTCATCATTAGTGTATAGGAATGCCAGAGATTTCTGTGCATTATTTTTGTATCCTGCTACTTTACCAAATTCATAGATTAGCTCTAGTATTTTTCTGGTAGCGTCCTTAGGATTCTCTATGTATAGTATCATGTCATCTGCGAGCAGTGACAGTTTTACTTCTTCTTCTCTGATTTGGATTCCTTTTATTTCTAAAAGAACTTAACATTTTGAAAATCATATTTTATCTCCTTGTAATGCCCTTTAGAAACTGGAATTGGTTGAATTATACAATGCTGATGAGCACCTAGATAGAAGCTTTAATTTGATCTTACATGTTTATGAGATTAAACTCTAACCTTAAGCTTCATTTTAAATTGTCTAGGTACTGGCTTTTAGAGGTATTTTGAGGGGTTATGAGATGATAATTTTGAAGACAATGTTATGTGTGCCCAAATAATAGTCATTTCTATACGAAACTAGCATATCTGGCTTCTTCTGTCAATGTCATCTTTTTCTGGACACTTTGGTGCTGAAAATAGTAAGTAAAATTACTTTGAAGAGATTAAAATACTATGTAAATGGATTTTAATCAGGGTAAGTTTTTCGAAATGGTCTGTAAGCATTTATTAAGCATTTCTAGGATATAAAATAGATTATTATGAAAAATAGATATATTTATATATTTGCTAAATATAATAATTCTCCAGGTAACTCATCAATGATAACCTCACTAGCAAAATTTTTATTATTCATGTTCCATAGAAAAAAATTTTTCAGATGTTTACACTAGATTAACTATAAATAAAATCTAAACCACAAGAATGAATGTGTCCTAATTATTTATACCTGATAATATTCAAAATGTCTGTCTTTTTTTCTTGTTCCCTGATGAGTCCTTAAAACCATTATATTTTGACAGTGTCCTTAGTAACAATACATTGACTGTATTGTGATAGTTCTTAAAGAGCCGGGAGTGCAATATGCTTGTCATTTCTTACTAATTGAGCATCTGATTATGGAAAGAACTGTTGGTCCAGTTAGTTATAAAACCAATGCCCTGGCACAGAAGGCAAACACAAGATAATTCAGTTTCAAAAGAACAACCCCAAAACCTTAAAGAGAGCAACCAATATTTAACTATTTTAATAAGACAAAACTCTGATTTTAAAGACACCAAAACAGATTTGTTGTATCATGTTCATCCAGGAAAAAAAAAATCTAACTGAAAGAGCAACAATCTTCCAATTTCTTAAAAAGTCTTTGACAGACTCAAAAAAGAAACAGATTCTTAAATGTTAAGGAAAAAACTGAGAGCAACAGTTTTGAAACCTCTGACACAATCACTAAGAAACAGATTATGTTAGCTTCAAAGAAGTTGGAAAGGACCTTTATTTTTCAAATATGCTGACAGTCAGAAAGTAATAGATTTTTTAAAAGAAGAGAACATTCTTGCAATGTCTTCTTGCAAACATTTACATTTTTACATGTAGATTTCTGGAGTGGCTGTCTAGTAGAGTAAGGGCTGGCAGTTCCAACACATTTAATTCAGCCCTTTTTCCTTTCCCATGCACACCAAAAGTGTGTATTTCACATTATGATCCTTACAGAGTAGAAACTTTCCCCCTGAAAGGAAAGCAGAGAAGCTGACCCATGGAGCTCTCTCTCTGACTTTCTACTTACAAGGGTGGTCAGTTTGCAGCACGAGCAGGGATTTGGAATAACATCTCATGGCTCCACGGCAAAACTGTAAATGGACGAAACTGTTTGTTTTTGGTCTTTTCCTAGAGTGATATTTAAAATGTCTTTTCTCTTCTCTTCCTCTTGGCTGAGGCCCTGGGAGATGGTGTACCCCACCATGCCTCTGTTCCCAAAACTCAGCACTTCCCACTCCACCATCATAGCACTCGCTGCAGCCAGGGGATAGTCAGTCTCAACCTTTGATATATTTACATATTCATTGGGAACTCTCAAAAAATTTTTTTTAAAAAGAAAGGAAATACATGAAGATTTATCAAGTTTGGGTTTTTTTCCACCACCCTTAGTATCATACTACAGAGGCAGATGCCAACTTGAAAGACTGGTCATAGCTATAAGGTATCACTGCTGCTTTTAATGGAAGTATATGTATATATTTATCTTTTCTTGGTTTCCTAGGTCATGTTGTTTGTTTCTTTCCTTAGCCTTTCACTTACATACTCCTTCAGAAAATGGGCAGTGGAGGGCAGTGGAAAGAGGGACACAGGCTTAGAGCTGTAGAATTGAATGTTTCTTTCTCTGCTGTTCAAAGGAAAATCTTATATTTTGAGCATTTATGAGAGAGAAAACTGTGCTCACCAGAAACAGGAAAGACCATTTTTTTAAGTTGTTAGAAGTGATTATTGGCTGTTTGTCAGCCCTTACTAAGGTAAAAGCAAGTAAAAAAGAGGCTATCAAATTTCAAGCAGATCACAAATGTCATAAATTTAAAAATATGAATGTTTGAAGAAAGATATAATCTGAACTAAGACAAGATTCCATCACTTAGAGAAGTCAGTTGTAGACTACTGAATGCACACCTGATACAGTTCTACTATATCTTTTTAATCAAAAAATTTGAAAATGAGGGTAGGAAGAGGTTTAAAACTACAAATATGCCTGGCCAAAGAAAATATCTTTCTGATCAGTAACTATTTCAGAATTAAATCTACTCTAGCATAAAACAAACTTGAGAATATAATACTTAACAGGTAACAGAACATAATTATCATTTAGAGGATATCTGAAATGCACCAAATATTTAATTTATTTATTTTAATTGAAGTATAGTTGATGTACAATATTATATGTTACAGGTGTACAATATAGTGATTCACAATTATTAAAGGTTATACTCTATTTATAGTTATTATAAAATATTGGCTACATTCCCCATGTTGTACAATATATCCTTGCAGCTTAGTTTGTACATAATAGTCTCTACCTCTTACTCCCCTACTCCTATTTTGCCCTTCTCACCACTGATAACCACTAGTTTGTTCTCTATATCTGTGAGTCTGCTTCTTTTTTGTTATATTCACTAGTTTGTTGTATTTTTTAGATTCCACATATAAGTGATATCATACAGTATTTGTCTTTCTCTTCTGACTTATTTCACTTAGCATAATGCCCTCCAAGTCTGTTCATGTTGCTGCAAATGGAAAAGTTTCATTTATTTTATGGCTGAATAGTATTCCATTGTACATATATACCACATCTTCTTTATTTATTCTTCTATTGATGAACACTTAGGTTGCTTCCATATCTTGGCAATTGTGAATAATGCTGCTATGAACATCAGGGTGCGTGTATCTTTCCAAATTAGTGTTTTTGTTTTTTTCAGATACACACCCGGGAGTGGAATTACTGAGTCATATGGTTTTCAGTTTTTTGAGAAGCCTCCATACTGTTTTCCACAGTGGCTACACCAACCTACATTCCTACCAACAGTGTAGAGGATTCTCTTTTCTCCACATCCTTACCAACACTTGTTAATGTTCTTTTTGATGATAGCCATTCTGACACGTATGAGGTGATATCTCATAGTGGTTTCGATTTGCATTTCTCTGATGGTTAGCTATGTTGAGCATCCTTTCATGTGCTGTTGGCCATATGCGTTTCTTCTTTGGAAAAATATTTATATAGTTCTGCCCGTTTTTTATTTTATTTTTTACTGATGTTGAGTTGTATGAGCTATTTATATATGTTAGATATTAACCACTTATCGGTCATATCATTTGCAAATATTTTCTCCCATTCAATAGGTTGTCTTTTCGTTTTGTCAATGGTTTCCTTTGCTGTGCAAAAGCTTTTAAGTTTAATTAGGTCCCATTTGTTTATTTTCACTTTTATTTCCTTTGCTTTAGGAGACAGATTTTAAAAAATGCTATGATTTATGTCAAAGAGTGTTCTGACTATGCTTTCCCCTAGGAGTTTTATGATTTCTGGTCTTACATTTAGGTCTTTAATCTATTTTGAGTTTATTTTTATATGTTAGAGAATGTTCTAGTTCATTCTTTTCATGTTAGCTATCCAGTTTTCTCAGCTGTCCAGTTTTCCCAGTTGTTATTGAAGAGACTGTTTTTCTTTCTCCATTGTATAGTCTTGCCTCCTTCATTGTAGATTAACTGACCATAAGTATACAGGTTTATTTCTGGGCTGTCTATTCTGTTCCATTGATCCATGTGTCTGTTTTTCTGCCAGTACCATACTGTTTTGATTACTATAGCTTTGTAGTATAGTCTGAAGTCAGGGAGCATGACTCGTGCAGCTCTGTTCTTCTTTCTCAAGACTGTTTTGGCTATTCAGGGTCTTTTGTGTTTCCGTACAAATTTTAAAATTACTTTTTCAAGTTCTGTGAAAAAATGCCATTGGTATTTTGATAGGGATTGCATTGAATGTGTAGATTGATTTGGGTAGTGTGGTCACTTTAACAATATTATTAGTTCTATCAATCCAAATATTTTAGATGCATTTTCTCACTTTAACAGCAACCTTGTGATGTTGGTCTTATGGTCTCCATTTTGTAGATGAAGAAACTGAAGCTCATGGAATAATTTCCCCTCTAAGTAGTGCAGAGCCTAAGAATAAAATACAGGTCTGTTTAACTCAAAGCTGGTGCTCTTTCTAACATCCAGTTATTTGAGTTTTGCTCACATACAGTTGATTCTTAGGAGCCTCTAATTTTGAACAGTTATAAAAAGGAATGAGAGTCATATGAAGTAGAAAAGCTTTTCTGAGAAAAATATAGCATATTAATAAGACTTGGAAAGATTAATTTATGCAATGAAAATAAAAAAAGAGGTAGATTGCAGTTATCCTATGAAATGAAAACTTATCTTCACTGACCCAGAGAAAATAATCACAGTCAGGAGGAGTAATTAAAAGTAAGATTTATTGCTTACAAGTTGTCATGGCTTTCTATCCATAATCTTAAGTGCTAGAGTACATATCATTTCCGGACAGAGGCATTCATTTAACAGGATAAAACACTCTTTCTCTCATTGATATCTGTAGTATTCCATTCATATATGTGAAATATCATCTTCTTCTAGGAATTAAATGTTTTATGGATCTGAAATAAAAACAGAAGAGTAACAGGCTTAACAGTGAGGGGAGGGAATTAGAGACAAAATGAGCTAAAGGCTCTGATTTTCAGTTTACCTATCCCAAGTATCTGAGCTTTGAATCTAATTTGTAAGTGGTATTGAATACTAGGAGAGTAATAGGGTGGCGTTAATTTTAGGAAGCCTAAAATCTTACACTCAAACTGTTAACAATCTACTGTAGGAAAATTAATATTCTTAGTTTTCATGGCCAGAAATTGAGACTCAAATAATATGAAGTTATTTTTCTTAGATAGAAAATCAGAGGTAAGAGATTAAAAGTAGAAACAACAGGAATATAAGGCGAGGCAGCTGAGGTAAACCAAAGCTAGTTGTCCACTCATTAAATCTTCTCAGCAATAGATTGACAACTGGTTATTATTATTTTTATTTTTAACACTTTATTATAAAATAAAGTAAAGATACAGAAAATCACACAAAACAAATGCATAGCGTTATGAGTTATTATAAGACAGATATTCTTCTACCCCCACCTAGGTCAAGAAATATAACTATAATCACCTACCCCAGAAGCTCTTTCCTACTCCTTACCAGTATCAACCTCTCCTTTTCCTCCCCCACAAATAACCATTACTCTGCCCTTAATATTCATTAATTCCTAGAATTTCTTTTTAGATTTATCACCCATGTGTAGCCATAGAAAACATAGTTTATTTAGTGTTGCCCACTCTTTTTCAACTTAGTGTGTTTCAAGCTACAGTTTCTCCCTCCAGCCTTTGATTTTTCTTTTAGTTTATTTTTACTAGCGTCCATGTCATTTGACCTGTAGCATTCCCATAATCTGCATTTTGCTGATTGCATACTCATGGTATAGTGCAACATGATTCTCTGTCCTCTGTATTTCCTACAAGTTAGCAGATGGATTCAGAGACTGGATCTGACTCATTTCCATCACTTTGGCAAGACTGTGGGTAGCGGTATATTCTTTTCTCAGGTGGCACATAATATCTGGTTGCCTCTCTTTTTGGGATGCTAACAGTCATCGGCGTTCAATGCCTAGATCCATTTATTTATTGGCTATTACAAACTTTTGGCATTTCTTTTTCATTTATTACTTGAAATAGTTTTATAAAGAGGTACTTCCCCCATCTTTTATTTAGTTAGCAGGGGGTTCATAAAGAAAAGACTAGCTAAGTGGAAAGAACCAAGACTAGATGCCTTGATCCTTTCCATTTATTTACCAGTTGTCAAGATAAAATGAATTGGCTTCCTATCACTTTCCAAAAGCCAATTTGATTTTTCAAATATTGTGATCAGCTATGAATTTAAACATATTTGAAGGATTACAGTCAATTGCAATTATTATTTTTTGGAAGCTCAAATAGTCCCATTTTTGGTAAAGGAAGCATCTTTACTTTGACTCCTGAGTCCTTTTGAAATGAGCCTTGTCTTTTTGAAATGTTGCTAACTTCTTTGATATCTGATATGACAAGATTTCTCAGGATCATTTATACAGTTCCTGCCTCAGACCTGGAATCAGCCACTTCTTCAGGAAGTCCTGGTTCCTTTTTGTTGGAAAGGGTATTTCAAGGCCACAAGTTGGGTGCAAGAGATGCTTATTGCTGGTGCATTGATCATTGTTTTCAGACCTCTTCAATAAACAGTACTAGAAAATATATCTGTAAAACTAAAATGTTTCATGAATTTCTATGGACATTTCTCATTCACATCAGGACTCTAGGATTTATTATTATGATGTATTATTTAACTTCTTCTGTATCTTCCACATTAAAAATTCTAGTAGTGAAGGACTCAGGGGATGACAGATAGATGATAGATAATAGTACTACATGTATATGTACTTTCTAAATACATTGTTACTATAATTATAATTCCTAAAAACATTTATGAAATGTTTTAACATATTATTTTTCCCCTCTTTTTTAAGCAATATTATATCTTCATTGCCTAAATATGTAGCCTTTTCTCTCCTTTGTAACTGTCACTTAGTCTTAGTTCTACAAGTAACCATATACTTAATGATCACCTCCATCCTCATTTCTTTGCCTCCTTTAGTCATTGGACTTGTTTGAAGATCATTATTTGGTAGATTCATCAAGAAGAGCTTATGTGAACAATATGCCTTTGTATGCAATTTGTGTTTCTGAATTTTTAGGAAGAGGTAGGGACCAAGTATCTTTTCTAATTACACAGATTCTCTTTTGGTTGTTTTCTTGTAGTGATCCAAAAACTATGGTGGCTTGCTTTCCAAGATTTCCTGGAGCTGTTTCCCTCACCTGCTTTTACATGGACCTTCTCTCTCCTTAATTCCTTTTGTTAACAAGCAGTCCAGTTTTGATTCTCGTCCAGTAGTTTTCTTCTGGAGTGGGGCCCTGTGATGTCAGTTTTAAGAGATACAGTGACTAAACTGCTATAGCCTTCTGTGTTCTGAAGACCCACCTAGCTGAGGTCTCTTGCACTCTCTGGCTATTGTACTAGGTGAAACCACTCCCGGTTTCAGCTGCTGTTCTCCAGTTGGCCCATTGTGCTATCCAGTGAAAACCTCTTGACTGTTTCTGGATTCTCAGGACCACCAGATGCCCCATTACTTCCCTCTGCTTATTCCACAAAGGCTCACGTAGCCTGTGTCTGGCCGTGGTTTGTCCTCAGAAACTTGTACTTTGGGGTTCATGGGAATATCTTGTCACCCAGTTTTCTTATAATTGTTGTCCATAAGTTTTTGGTTTTGCTATCTGATTAATCTATTTTTGTACTGAAAACTATTCTGTACTGATGACATTGCCATCCTTCCAAAATCCAATAACTGGTTATTATTGAATAGAGACATAAAAATACTCCACATAAATAACACAAACAATGGGATCACAAGTTTCTTCCTTAGGAAAAACGTGGAATTTTATTCCCTTAATATCATTAATATCCAAAAACACTGCAAAGTAAGGATATCTAGATTTAGTAAAAATCTCCACTAATTGAGAAAATAACTTGAAGGACTTCAGGTTTGTTTTGTTTTTTAATTCTAAGCTAGACGACTGTGTTCCAGGCAATCTCTTGACTCTGAGGAGTGTGCTCCTACTTCCCTACCTCTTCTTAGTTATTTTGTCATAACCTGTCCTCCATTCCTGGGAAGCAAATGCCTTGAAAGAACAAGAACCCACAGTATGGCCTCTGATGATGCGTACTCATTCCCAGAGACTATAACACCAGATTCCTGAGTGAGAGGCTTCAAGAATCATAAGAGTTCAGACTCCTCATGTGAGTATCATGTACACACACACACACACCCCATATGGTTGTCTGAGTGCTCAATATGCTAAAGATCTGTGAATGCTCACTGCCTCTCTGCCAGAGTGAAATGATCCTATTAAAAGTTGAATTGCTAGGGTGGAGAAAGAAATCTGAGTTCTGAGTTAATATAACAATGACCTATTGGAGTTATCTTCCTTAATGATATCAGATGCCTTTTTTTTTATTTGTTGTAAAAGCCCAGCCTCCAAACTATGGTAGAAGTCTGTTCACTATTTCTCGAGTTCAGATGTGTTGATGAGAGTTCCTAGTAATACACTATGTATACTGAAAGATCTGTGCGTTAAAGTGGAGGTGATTAACTGTAGTTCCTCAAATGTTTTCAAAATGAGAGTAGGTATTATTAAAATATGTAGATACTTTTAATAGCTAGACTTTATGCTTGTATAACACCTTTCTCTAAGGGACTTTGAAAACAGTAGCTCATTAATCCTCACAAGCTTTATTTATTAAATTATGAAATCCCTGCACCATTCAAAATTGGCAACAGTAGAATACAGTTTCCATAGGGTACAGTTTCTACCCATAATATCTTAATTGACTCCTTATTATCTGTAATCTCCTCTAAGATAACAGCTAGTCTTTCTTCTTTCTATATTTGTTAACATGAGAAAGGTTTAATGTTCGTGTTCAGCTTTTATTGCCACATATGTTTCATAGATTTGGAAATTGTCCTTATTCTTTTCACTCATTAAATCAGAAATGCCATCTTTTTTTTTATAAAGTCTTTGTGTTATTTTCTCACCCACCTGATCAGCAGTCTCTTGTCCCTCAGCCAGCTTTTTTCCTAAGAGGCATCATATCGCCAGTACGTCCCCAGCATCGTGCAGCCTTCTGTCTCTCGCCGTCAGTGTTTTTTTCTCTTCCTTAACTGTTCTAATTTGCAGTTGGTTGTATGTTCTCATGTCATAACACACTGAACATTGAAAATGACCTTCCACTGACCTGATGCTGTTTAAACATGGAATAATTCTTCAGTGTTACCTTACTCATTTTTAATACTTCCTGGATATATAGCATTCTGCTGACGTCTGGTTAGAACTGATCTGGAGAAAACACAAATCTCATGCTAGAGTTGAAAATTACCGATTTAACCTTACTCACCATATCCCCCTTGAAAACATAGCCACTTCTTTCCTTTATAACTTTTTATCTTTAAGTTATTTCTAGGTGTTACAGATGCATATGTGCTGATGTGGTCATTTTTTGGTGTTCAGTGTACTCAAGAGCTCCTTTGAAATGAAGAATCAAGTTAAGCTAAGGGGCTCTGGGATGTGGTTTTCAACGGACAATTTTTAATGAGTAAAAAGTCCTTATCAAATAGTCCATGTAGATAAACTATTTAGAGTCCCTTCCTCCAAAAACATCTTTTCCTCACTTACTCAGCATACTTGTATGCGAACTATTTGACCCATGTAGCCGTAATTTAAATCTGACCATTTACCTTTTTACAAATTAAACAAAATAAAAGACCATGCAGTTTTTCTTTCATTTACTTCTTTTGTTCTTTTCTCTGGATTATTTAAAAGTTTTCTGTGGAACTTTAGCACTCTCTTCCTTATCAATATCTCTCTTTCTCTTTCACACTTTCTTTTGCTGGATTACTTGCAGCATGCTGAGGGCTTTACAATATTCACTTTTATTGGATTACATTTATTTTTGAAGTGGCTTCCAAATTCTCCCATGTGGCCCCTAATTCTTGAACACCAATATTTGTTTTCTTTTCCAATGATTGAAAATAAAGCACAAATATGAACTTTTCTCAACATTTACCAGCTCACTTCAAGTACTGCTTTACAGTGTTGTGCCAGCATTTACTCTAAAATATCAATAGAGGAAAACATCAAATTATCTGGAGATTCCCTTGTACCTATTGGATTTTTCAGTAAAACAATGAAGTAGTAAACGGTCTCTTCCCTGCTGTTACATAGTCTTTTTCAAAATTTGGTATACTATATTTTTATTAAAGTGCTCAAACACTTTAACTGATGTTTCAGATACAAAAATGTGTGTGTGTGTTGGGTGTACACGTGAGTGTGTATGTGTTCACTAGGGGATTTTGTTTAGAGAAGTTTTACATGGATTCGGAGATCCATGATTCATTGTGGTCATGATGTAACTTTGATTATGAAATCTAATGCTATTCACATCAAGATTAACTTCCCTTAGATAATACCAATGTCATGGTGTTAATAATAAGTAGATGCAAGCTAACATATTTTCAAAACTAAACACAATTGCCATGATTCTAATAGATCAGCAGAAGTAGAAATCACAGGGGGAAAAAGGTAAGGTTTTTCTTTGAAGCTGTCAAGAGATTATTATCCAGTCCTAACAATCTCAGGAACATTGGTGTTTGATGTCTTCCTCAAAGGATAGAATTGTTTCACATGCTTTCAAATAACTGGTATCAATTTTTAATTAATTGGTTTTTTAAAAGTCATAGAATAGTAATATTTGACTTGAAAAAATAATGTGAGGTTATCTGTTAAAATAAAAGGTATTTTTTGGGGCAATTGTCAAATTTTACCAGTAGTCTTGGTTTGCTATTTAACTGAAGGTGGGTGAAGAAAATGTAGGACCAAGGTATGGTTTTCAGCCGTATTACAGTGGAATTTTAGAATGGACCTCATACATATGTGGAAAATATAACTTCCTAGTCTGTTGTTTCCACATGTAACTATGATCTAACCAATCAGATTATTCCCAAACTTGCTATAGTGGACTTACTTGAGTTATAAAGAGTTATGTATAAAATATTTATTATTTTCTGCATAACATAATTTTTAATAGTTTGCTACTGAAAAATTTTCATGGGAGAATAACTGAGTTATTGAGAGCCATGCATATAAAATCTCAACAGAGATGGGGCCTGTTTCCAAAATAAGCTTAGAGGTAAAAATTCATTCAAACTAAGGTCTTTATAGGTTAGAAAAAAATTAACTACTGGCCTAGAGTGACAACAGACAGCATATAAAACTTAAAAAATAAACAACAATGGTGTAGAAAAGCAATTGCTAACAATGGTCCTAGGAAAAGAAAATAATTCAAAATAATCCAGAGGAAACCTCCACTTCACTTTCTGTATGGATTTTGGCATATCAGCATGATTTCTATCATAGTTAAGATGTATTTTCATTTAATCTCAAGTTTGATATTTAGAGAGATTTAGAATCTGTTGTTGTTTTGATTTAGTAGTCCATCTCTATCATTCATGGATGGAAATAACACTACTGAGTGAAATCTGGGGCCAGGAAGCCAGCAAATCCCTCTATATCTCCATTAACAATGAGAATCAGGAGAAGCAATAATTGAAATTGACCTGATATCTGCCTAAGTAAGGAGCGCAGACAACCAAGCACGAAATTCCAGCAAATGAGTAGTGCTGAAAATGGGATAGGCAATCGACTTCCTCTGCAGAAATAAAAAGTGAACTTTTCCTGTGAAAGTTTCCTCTCCCTAAATAAAAGCGTGATTAAAATGTCAATTATTCGAGACAGTAATATATGGGGTTGGCCAAAAAGTTCATTTGGGTTTTCCCATAACATCTTACGGAAAAGCTCGAACAAACTTTTTGGGCAACCCAATAGACCAAATTCTACTGTTTAAAGACAGACATTTCTCTTTCCTGCACTTACCCCTACTGGATTGTGTAAAAAAGAGTCCTAGCATGCCCATAGATGGCCGATTATTCTTAGAGCCACTGCCTATAAATAAGGTAGCCAGGGCTTCCCTGGTGGCACAGTGGTTGAGAGTCCGCCTGCCGATGCAGGGGGCGCGGGTTCGTGCCCCGGTCCGGGAGGATCCCACATGCAGCGGAGCGGCTTTGCCCGTGAGCCATGGCCACTGAGCCTGCGCATCCGGAGCCTGTACCAACGGGAGAGGCCGCAGCAGTGGGAGGCCCACTTACCGCAAAAAAATAAAATAAGGTAGCCATTCTTATCCTCCTCAGATATTTTTATCTGAAAGGCATATTGAAATGTTCATACATTTCCTCTATAATATAGAAGCTCTAGAAACTACTTAGTTTTAGATTAAATAGTTCATGCCACAATCCTAGAGAAGCACATGATAGATAAGCACCACTGTTTCCTTTACTTGAGTCAATAAGGTTCTAAAAAGCACTAAATACATTTTAATTGGAAACAGTACAAGCAGATTTAACTGAACCTTGAATATTGTAGGTTTTTTTTTTTTTTTTTTTTTTTTCGGTACACGGGCCTCTCACTGTTGTGGCCTCTCCCGTTGCGGAGCACAGGCTCCGGACGCGCAGGCTCAGCGGCCATGGCTCTCGGGCCCAGCCGCTCCGCGGCATGTGGGATATTCCCAGACCAGGGCATGAACCCGTGTCCCCTGCATCGGCAGGCGGACTCTCAACCACTGCACCACCAGGGAAGCCCTAAATATTGTAGTTCTTGAATTGAATTTACTTACACTAGGCATCAGGTTTGTCTTTTCAGAGCAATTTTTTTTAAAGATTTCTGTGCTACTGAATAAGAGAGAAGCCTAAATAACCATAATTATTAAAGCTAATACAATAATTAGGTATTGTCTTCAGTATTTAGTATCACAGGACTATAGTAATATAGTCATAGATACTCTTTATGTAAAATGAACTATGTGCCAGCTATTGACTTGGGAAATTGGTGACCATTATTGCATTATTACTCAGGTTTACAACACCTCTGGCAAGATAGCGGGTGATATGCCCATTTTATAGACACGATAATCGAGGCTCAAAAGTTACACGGCTAGTAAGTGGCAGAGAAGGAATTCATTCCAGATCTTTCTTACTCTATCTCTGGGCTCTTTGCACTATAGCAGTTTATAGAACTCTGGGAAATAAGGCACCTACACATACCTGTTGAATAACAATGAAACACAACATGTTATTAAATTGCAATGTAGAAAGCAGAGACCAAAAAGGAAAAGAGTTGGAGCGGGAGAGGTTAGTACTTATAGAGAGATAAAGATATAGAAGCAGAGAATTACCTGAAGAATTCTTGTACCATGTTCAAAATTCATAACAGCAAAAGGATGTGTCTCACTGGATTGCTTGATAAGTCATAGCTCCATTGAAAAAATGTGCGTTCACTTTAAATTGAGTGTCCTAAAGAGAGTTAGCCCTATACTCCTACCTAATGCAATGAAATAGCTTAGTAGGAACTATGAAACTCCCAATTGCTTAATGAGTTTTTATTTCATTTTCAAGATTTAAATATTAGTCCTATGTATTATAAACCATCACTAGTAAATTTGCTATTTAATTATTCCCCTGTGCAATGAAATATGCTTTAATTAAAAATTTCTTGATGAAGGATGTGTTTTAACAATAAATTGAAACTGATTTCTAATCCCATAAATTAATGATACATTAATATATGCCAAAATATTTGGAAACAATCTTGTCTTTTACTGTTTATTAATGATTTCCCTAAACTTTTATTTATATTATTAAGTTGCTTGTTTATTCCAATTTTCACAGATAATCAAAAAAGCAAAGAAAATTTCTTGATGAAACGCTTGATAAAAGTAACTCAGATTGCACACATGTAGTTCTTATTTACTTGAAAGGCTCTTGGGCCATTTTACTCAGAAACCCATCTTTTAAATGTACACTTCTAAGAGAAAATCAGTCTGGTGATTATCATGCATGAGAAAGGTGAATTTTAAATAACATAGTCTTTATTCTGCCCCATTGCTCAGCCCTCAAAATAGTGGATTCTTACTATTAGTATGATAGCAAATGTTTAACAACTGGTTTTCTGGCGAGGAAAGGAGCTCTGATTTGTAGTGTTTGCCAGTTTTTGTGGTAAATACTTTCAACGTGGCTGATCTCAATCTACCAATGTGACATCACTGAACTCAGAGTTGTGAAAAAATGCACAGTGATACACCTTATGGAGTATTTCTAGTATATAGATACAGTAACATAACTAACCTCAGGAGCATAGGTAATAATAAAATGTTATAAAATAATTAGGAAAGGAGTGTTCTGCATAATTGTTACCTTTGCTTTTAATATAGTTTATTCAGTTGTAAATTTATGTAATTTAATTTTAGTAATAGCTATGTTTAACTGCTGTCTCACAGTCATCCTGAAAATGTACCAGTCCCTTCTTGGGAGTCATTGTGAACTAGAATGGGCAGTATGAGCAGCCCCAGCTGGTACTAAGCACATCTTTTTCCTCCGTAACTACATAGCAGTGGAAGCATCAAGGTTTTGAAAATGAGGGAGTAGGGCATGAAGACAGTACTGACTGGAAAATGGTCCAAAGTTAGGCAATCAGGGTGAATTTCAAGGCTGAGGTTGTTATCATCCATATTCTTCCTAATGGGCATTTTGATTTTGGGGGAAAGATAGCTGGACACTACATTTTCTGGTTTCTCCCTGCTCATGATGACCTTGATAGATCTAGTCAAGGAATTCTGGAGACAGCTAATAGCCAAACTACTCTGATAAAAATACTTTCTTCTGAAAAAACAAACTTTTCCATACTGAAAATGTGCTTTACTGGAGATCTGGAGATTCTGATGAATAGAAAATTATTCATCTCTAATAAAGCAGGGGTTGAAACTTCATCTGAGACAGTTTGTATGCCAGGCAGGCTGATGACCTTCGAGAATTTGTACTGGCCTAGGCAGTCTGTGAAACTGATTTGGACCTATAAGGGACCGGCACATTTAAGAAAGGTTGGAATACGGAAGAAAATATAGAATTGTGGAAGGGACTTCAGGAGATATTTCAAGGGAGAAAAGTAGAGATCATTCTTTTAAGACATGAAACTGTTCAGATTTTTAGATGAACCCCTTCCAGACCTCTCCTAAGGCCTAAACTGATTTGCATCTCTTGTAGAGTGAGATTTGAAAAATGTGATCCACAGTGTCTCTCTGAGTACATGATTTGGTCTTTTATGACCAAACCATGACACATATTTATAACATGACTAGCCGAGGTTGATAATATTATCTCTGGCACTGAAATAGAGGATAGTTTGCACTCGCTAATCCTGGCTAATAAAATTTATTATTTTGGTGATATTAGCAAAAACTCAGGATTAAAAATTGACTGGTATATTCGCTCCTCTGATTGGCAGAGAAGTTAACCTCCTTGGATTGTTTGGCTTTTTAACCCCAAGCTAAAGAAGAAAGCCAACATGTGTTTAGGTTTTGACATTTGGAGATTGCTTTTATCATTTTAGTGCTTAACTCCTCTGCTATAAAAGAGGAGTATATAGAATGACAGAAAATCCTTTAAGGTCATTTTTACGCCCATCGGAAGGCAAAGTCATTGCCCCATCATACACTAAACCTTTCCTGCTATCCAGGTGAATGCACTTTCCTGTTTTCTGTCTCAGTCTCCTTGACCTGGTTGGCAGCCGCATAGCACAGGGAGATCAGCTTGGTGCTTTGTGACAACCTAGAGGGGTGGGATAGGGAGGGTGGGAGGGAGGGAGACGCAAGAGGGAAGAGATATGGGAACATATGTATATGTATAACTGATTCACTTTGTTATAAAGCAGAAACTAACACACCATTGTAAAGCAATTATACTCCAATAAAGATGTAACAAAAAACAAAAAACAACTAGTTTCTAATGTGGGCAGTAACGTCAGAGAACAAGGGCTAAACTGTTTTTTGGTTCCTCTGTAGTTAGATTATCAGTCACCTGATTAGGAAAAGAAAGGGCTAAGATTCAGTGAGCTGATTCTTGTTTTAGCATGGGACATCTGTTTTATTGCTGTGTTCTGCTTTGTTTTATTTTCCCTGACTGGATGAGTGACAATAAATCATTATTAAGGTTTGAGTAAATCCATCTGTTTTTATTTCCTCTCTTAATTTCCCTTTCTCCTGATTTTTAGTGTTGTCCCTTTCTTTTCAGTTCTGTGGGCCAGGCCCTGGCACAGTCCTCCCCACATGACTTCAATGAGCCTCTCATACACATCTCTGACTTCCCACTCTGGCCTCATTTTACTGGTCCTAATACATCTGAAATGGCCCCTGTCACCAGGCATTTCTGTCACTGCCCCCCAGACTTTGCTTCTGTTTTCTTGCTAATATATTTCCACCTTGAATATCTTCCAGTCTCTCTGCACCACCTCAGTTCCAGCTTAATCATAGAGGCATTCTCAATAATTCCAGCATTTCCTTCTGACCATCCATAACAAGGCATCTTCTTACTGTACATTCTGTCACTAGAACACATTCATGTGGCCTTTTGTTTTATATTATCTTGTACTATACTTATTTTCTCATTGCACATTTTATCTCTTAATAACATGCTAGCTTCCCTGAAGGTATGGTCCAAAAATATTTTTATATTGCTCTTACTGACTAATCATTTTTGAGGTACCCAACAGGTACTAAAAAATTGCTTGTTGATACCAGAAAGTATTCTGATTTAGTTAGAGAAATGTTATATCTAAATAAATTTAGATGTGCAGGAAAGATCCTTTTATACTAGGGAACTAGGCAGTTTCCTAATGTGACCTCATGTCTCAGATTAGAAATGTCTTCACTGTGTCTTGCATTTGTGAATTCTGACATACTTACTGGGGTAGTTTACATGAAATCTTATCTTGAGTTGCTTTTAGTGAATCAAATGAGGTCGTGGTAAGGATGACTTTAGATGTATAAATAAATAAACAGAAAATCAAAGGGGAAAAATACTTGCAAAGAGTAAGCTGTCGAAATGGTATATTAGAAGAGGTTGGTTGAATAAGTAAGAATCATTTTAGACAAGATTAACAGAAAGATACCAGGTGAGAAATAGAAGAGCAAGGTTCAAAAGTGGGTTCTGCTTTTTACCATTTAGATGACTTTGAATGAACCATCTAATTTCTCTATCATCAATGCCTTCATCTCAAAAATGAGGAAATTATAGTTGATGAATCCAAAGAGTATTTTCAGCTCTAATATACTCTAATTTCTAAGTGAGAAATTTTTATAAATGAGGAACTTTTGACTTGGAGATCTAAAGATAATAAATTAATTCTTTCAGTATCTGCATGATCTGAATAAGGAATTCTATGCTTTGTTTGAATATCGAGTGATAGATGTACATTTAAGAAACCTGACATTCTGATTTACTTCCTAGAGGGATGTAAATGTCTAAATACTAAAATAATGTGTCTCTGTAAATAAAGACACCATCACCTTGTCATGCCCTTCAATAGAGAGTTCTGGTTCATTCAGCAGGAAAACCATTTCTGTATCACACGTTCTCCTACCCACAATGCTTAAAGTTTTAACTGTGTGCTTCAACACTTCCTATTTCAATATCATCTTTCTTCTGTGCCTATTTTTTGATCCATGTCCTTGAGAAGAGGAATGTGAAAAAAATCTATACTTTCATATATTAAGCAAGGCAAATTTGTGCAAGGCACTATGTAAGAAAGTTTTTCTTAAACTGAAATGCATTGATTGACACATTACTTATTGTCTGGGTTTTTCCAGAATGAACCATCAGGAAATGATGGTTCTCTGTGGTTCTATCTAAATGTTGTGATATTGATCACTATAGACACAAGCAGGTCTATTAGTACATTTTTAAACTTAGTTTCAAGGTCTACAATTTAAAATTTACTACTTCTCTCTGATTACAAAAACAATGTCTCTTTATTTAAAATTGTAAATTACAGAAAGAACAAAGAAGAAAGTAAAATCATATATAACCCCACCACACAGAATTAACCATGGATAACATTTTGTTGAATATTCTTCCAGTATTTTGTTATAATATCTGTGTCTTTTGAAAAATAAATAGATGTCACTTTATCAACCTATAGATGTTTCTACAAACCCTGAAATACAGATTGACTGAACTGTGACCATGGTATATTAGATCTAAGTATTTTGTTATAAATTTTCCCAAATTCTTATAGCCCTTCTCTCCCTCTCAGAACAGCTTGACTTGTTAATAAATCAGTTCTTACAATTGGCAGGAAGTGGATAATAGCAACAGCAGGCTTTATGTTTCTAAAAATGGTTCCTGAGTAACAGATTTCTTTCTATTGCTATGTATACTACATACATGTATTACCATTCCTGAGTCTCCATTGCTTGGGCTAGTACCTGGCACCTATTTGGCATCAGATAAATATTTCTTCAATTAATGGATACATATTGAATTGAAAGAAAGAGAGGTCTGGCTATCCCATTCTAGCTTCATGGAATCCCTATGCATTGGTATTGATACTGAACTCTTAAGATCTGACCCATCACTTAGAAGGGTCAAAAATACAGGTTTATGACTTTATCTTGCTGAATAAATCATGGGGATAAATTCACTCCAACCAGTTCCTATAAGAATAAAGTTAGGGGCTTCCCTGGTGGCGCAGTGGTTAAGAGTCCGCCTGCCGATGCAGGGGACACGGGTTCATGCCCCGGTCTGGGGGAATCCCACATGCCGCGGAGCGGCTGGGCCCGTGAGCCATGGCCGCTGAGCCTGCGCGTCCGGAACCTGTGCTCCTCAATGGGAGAGGCCACAACAGTGAGAGGACCGCCTACCCCCCAAAAAAAAAAAAAAAAAAAAGAAAAGAATAAAGTTAGTTTTGGAAAAAAAAGCAAAAAGGAGGAGAAGGAAAACAATTTTCAGTAACAGGAAGCAAGTTACAAATGCTAAAGAGTTAAGACTTCCAGAACTTTCTTTACCTCTTGTGCATTTTGTTTTTAAACCTTTTTTCTCCCAAATGTACCAAAGCAAATTAAATAAATCGGGACTCTTTTTTTTTTTTTTTTTTTTTTTTAATGGTACGCGGGCCTCTCACCGTTGTGGCCTCTCCCGTTGCGGAGCACAGGCTCCGGATGCTCAGGCTCAGCGGCCATGGCTCATGGGCCCAGACGCCCCGCAGCATGTGGGATCCTCCCGGACCGGGGCACGAACCCATGTACCCTGCATCGGCAGGCGGACTCTCAACCACTGCGCCACCAGGGAAGCCTGGGACTCCTTTTAAAGGAAAAAAAAATCACAGTCTTGAACTGAACTATCTTTATGTTACACTTAAAGGTGTATACACTTAAAACTAGTTGCAAACTCCTGTTATGCTTTTAGCACACCTATAATTACAAAATCTAAATTTATATTAACTCCAAACAAAATTACAAAACTAGTAACATTTCGATCAGCAACACTAATGGGGTGATTTTTTTTTTTTTTTTGTACAAACTAAACCATTTTCATAGCATGAAGAGCATTAATATGGGGCTGACCACCAAGGATCAGTTTTGGGGGAGGGCAAGAGGGAGAAATCCACACCTTCTTCTTTATTTTCACTTAAATTATTTATTAAAATAGACATAAATAAAAGTGCACGAATCATAAACATAGAGTTTCTGAATTATCACAAAATGAACATACCCACATAATAGCCCAGATCAGAAGTAGAATATCACCATCAACTCAGACACCTCCCTTGTGTCTCATCCAGTCTCTACATCCACTCTCCTTCCTAAAGACCACCCAGCACTAGTTTGTGTGTATGACATGTTTCCACTACTGCATTCTTCAAACTACTCCACTTCTACTCTCTTCTCTTCCTAAACTATTATGAAACCTTTGTTTTTGTAGCACTCACTGATACCATTTGCCTTTTTATTTTGACACAAATTCATTATTTATGTGTTAGGTCCACATTTTTCCCACTAGTAATGATAGCTAGCATTTATCATGTGCTTACTATGTGCTGGACACTAAATGCATAACATGGAATGAACTTGTTTAATCTTCAAATAAGACCACAAAGCAGATATTATTATTATTCTCATTTTACAGATGAGGAAACTGAGGCACAGAGAGGGTAAATAACCTGCCCAAGGTCATACAGCATATAAATTAGTGTTCCAAGATTCGAGCCCAAATGGTTCAGCTCCAGTGTCTATGCCTTTAATTTCCTACCCTGCTATGCCCTCTTAAAATTTTTAAATTTAAACATTTTCAAAAGTATCATGTGGCACCAACTTCACAAAAAACTCAAAAATACACAGAGGCATGGGCATCACCCGGCAGTACCAGTTATAAGGTAGTAATCCACATGATCAAATACAGAACTGTTTTAATTTTTTAGATTATCACCGAAATTCAAAGTCAGTTTTAGGATTTCTCATACAGAAATTTTGGAAGCTCTTCCTCCCCTATATCTAAACAAATGTGTGTGACTCCTGTCCAAGAAAAACTGAGTATAAGGAATGAGAAACAAATCTTTTCTTATAAATGGCAATTGACCAGAGCATAATCACATAGAATAATCATCTCTATACCTTGCCCACTACAGAGAGACTCACCAACTATCAGTAAAAGAAATGAGCAACTAAAGACAGATACTGCCTGTTATCACTCAATATTATTTTATAATTGTTGAATGATATTAGGCATGCTGTACCTACTGGACATAAAAGTGAATTTCAAGTATTATTGGCTATTTCTTTTGTCAAACATGATCTATGCTTTACAAAGATTGCTTCTATAATGTATTACAAATGAGCAAAGTTTCAGTGAGTGGCCTTAGAAAGTCACTGAGAAATGCAAAGTAGACCCGAATAGGGTATTTTGAGAAGCACAATCTGCTCCTCTTTTTAATGAAAATTACTAACTCATCCAGTCTCTGCCTCTGTCCCTATTGGTATCTTCAGCTGGGTTCTTACAGCCCCCTCTCCCTGGATCAATTTGAGCTTTGTCCTTTGGCTAACAGCTGTGGTTCTCATGTATGCTTTTAGAGGTGAAATGATGGATGTGAGGGGAGAGAACCCTAAGATGCTCCCCAGAGCATCACATGATGTGATGCATCACATCATGAATGATGTGATGGTGCTAGGGTCACCCCATAAAGTAGCACTCAGATTTCCTCTTTGTTGTTACCTTTATATTGATTTAAAGTTTGTTTGTTTTTCTTCCTACCTTTGGCAAAATTATTCCTAGAGTTTGTTCATTTTAAATACATGAAGACGTCATAGTTTACTCAAAAAGCATGGTGTTTAAAAGTTTTAAAAAGTGATGTCCAGTGGGTTCTTTCATCAAAAAAACTTAACCATTGAGTTTATACAAATTTTTATAGATCTGAACCTCTTCTCTGGACAGTACTTATCAGCCAGTTAATTCTAATCAATTTAGCACTTATTCACATCTATCTGTTCTCTTCTTGAGACACTACCTCATCTGAACTTGACTTGGCCAAAGCCATCATGACCTTCCTTCTCCACTTTGTAGCCCCAGGGTTGGCCACTTTTCTTGTGTTCCTAATCTTCAGCTACACTCTAACCTTTCGAATTTCCTACATGGTCCAAGCCCCCTTGCTTAGGCTCTTCACTTGACTACCTGGAGATGAGCATTTTACACTTACTATCCTCTTATTTATTTTTCTCTCATCTCTGTGTCATGTTTTAAATGGATATTTTAGTTTTATTTTTAGAAATTAAAACTATCCAGAAATGAATAATAAGGTAAAAGTCCCCAGAATCCTACACTACAGCGATAACATGTAAAAGACTTCAGATATCTTACTTTCTTTAGCTTTTCTAGAAATTGTTTTTAAAGATCATATGTAAAGAATTTGATAAACACAAAAGAATATATGTGATATATCAGCATGATAGCCATGAGGTGTGATCTACTAGCAACCTAGGAAACATAGCATTACCAACCGAAATTTCCATGGGCCAATCGCATCTCCCATCTCCCCTTCTTCAGAGTGTTTCCTCTTTACTTTTTACAGAAATTTTGTAAAGTAGCTACTAGTACTATAGTCATTTAAAAGTGAGTACATGAAGGGTTAGAACGTTTAAAAACCAAGATCCACATAGCCAGTAAGTGAACCAAACCCAGGACTCTTGATTCCAGAGTTCAAGTTCTTAGCCACTATTCCACACTGTTTTTCCTGGACTCCCATACCAGATTTGAGATCTGATAAATGCTGTCATGGCACCTAGAACTTCACCTTTATGGAAGGATCATGACTATAATTACATAATTATTTGTAGCCTCTTCACATATTGGCATTCTCCCGCTATCTTGTAAGCTCCGTGAAGGTAGAACATACCTTATACATCATTGTAATCCCCAGTAATTCAGTAATTACTGAAGCGTAATACAGGCACACCTCATTTAATTGTGCTTAGCTTTTTGCACTTTGCGGATACTGCATTTTGTTTTACAAATTGAAAGTCTGTAGCAACCCTGTGTGGAGCAAGTCTATAGGTACCATTTTTCCAACAACATTTGCTCAATTCATGTCTCTGTGTCACATTTTGGTAATTCTCCCAATATTTCAAACTTTTTCATTATTATTATATTTGTTATTGTGATCTGCAATCAGTGAACTTTGATGTTACTCCTGTAATTGTTTTGGGGTGCCATGAACCATGCCCTTATAAGTCAGAGAACTTAATGGATATTGTGTGTTCTGACTGCTCCACCAACCACATTCCCCATCTCTCTCCCTCCCTTTGGGCCTCCTTCTTCTTTGTGACACCACAATATTGAAATTAGCTCAGTTAATAACCCTACAATGGCCCCTAAGTGCTCAAGTGAAAGGAAGAGTTGCACGTCTCTCACTTTAAATCAAAAGATAAAAATGATCAAGCTTAGTGAGGGAGGCATGTTGAAAACTGCGATAGGCTGAAAGCTAGGCCTCTTGCACCAAATGGTTAAGCCAAGTTGTGAATGCAAAGGAAAAGTTCTTGAAGGAAATTAAAAGTGCTACTTCAGTGAACACACGAGTGTGTTCTGGGGACTTTTATTGCTGATATGGAGAAAGTTTTAGTGGTCTGGACAGATGATCAAACCAGCCACAACATTTCCTTAAGCCAAAGCCTTATCCAGAACAAGACTAGCTCTCTTCAATTCTGTGAAGGCTGAACGAGATGAGGATGCTACAAAAGTAAAGTCTGAAGCTAGCAAAAGTTGGTTCATGAGGTTGAAGGAAAGAAGCCATCTCCATAACAAAAAGTGCAAGGTGAATCAGCAAGTGCTGATGTAGAAGTTGCAGCAAATTATCTAGAAGATCTAGATAAAATAATGAATGAAGGTGGCTATGCTAAACAACAGATTATCAGAAGAAACAGCCTTAGATGAAACAGCCTTCTATTGGAAGAAGATGCCATCTAGGACTTTTATAGCTAGAGAGGAGAAGTCAATGCCTGGCTTCAAAGCTTCAAAAGACAGGCTGACGCTCTTGTTAGGGGCTAATGCAGCTGATAACTTGAAATTGAAGCCAATGCACATTTACCATCCTGAAAATCCTAGGGCCTTTAAGAATTATGCTAAACCTACTCTGCCTGTGATCTATGAATGGAACAACAAAGCCTGAATGATAGCACATCTGTTTATAATGTGGGTTACTGATTATTTTAAGCCTCTAGTTGAGACCTGCTGCTCTGAAAAAAAGATTCTTTCAAAATCTTACTGTTCATTGACAAAGCACCTGGTGACCCAAGACCACTGATGGAGGTGTATGAGATTCATGTTGTTTTCATGCCTGCTAACACAGCATCCATTTTGCAGCCCATGGATCAAGGAATGGTTTTGACTTTCATGTCTTATTATTTAGGAAATACATTTCATAAGACTCTAGCTATCATAGATGGTGATTCCTCTGATGGATCTGGGCAAAGTAAATTGAAAACCTTCTGGAAAGGATTTATCATTCTAGATGCCATTAAGAACATGTTGGGAAGAAGTTGACTCCAAATGTCATTGATGACTTGGAGGGGTTCAAGGCTTCAGTGGAGGAAGTGACTGCAGTTGTGGTAATAGCAAGAGAAGTAGAACTGGAAGTGGAGCCTGAAGATGTGACTGCATTGCTACAGTCTCATAATGAAACTTTAATGAACGAGGAGTTGCTTCTTATGGATGAGCAAAGAAAGTGGTTTCTTGAAATGGAAACTACTCCAGGTGATGATGCTGTGAAAATTGTTGAAATGACAACAAAACGTTTAGAATATTACACAAACTTAGTTGATAAGGCAGTGGCAGGTTTTGAGAGGACTGACTACAATTTTGAAAGTTCCACTGTGGGTAAAATGCTATCAAACAGCATTCCATGCTACAGAAAAATCCTCTGTGAAAGGAAGAGTCCATTAATAAAATTAATAAGCTAAATTCACTGTCTTATTTTATGAAATTGCCCCAGTCACCCTAAACTTCAGCAACCATCCCCCTGATCAGTTAGCAGCCATCAACATGGAGGCAAGACGCTCCACCAGCAAAAAACATTATGACTTGTTGAAGGCTCAGATGATGGGTAGCATTTTTTAGCAATAAGGTATTTTTTAATTAAGGGGTGTACATTTTTTAGACATAATGTTATTGCACACTTAATAAACTACAGTATAGTGTAAACATAACTTATTCAATATTTGCACTGGGAAATCAAGAAAATCGTATGACTCACTTTATTGTGATATCCACTTTATTGTAGTGGTATGGAACTGAACCCTCCATGTCTCCAAGGTATGCCTCTATATATCTACTGAATGGATGGGTGGATGGAGTGGAGGCTGAATATTTATTTATTTGTTTACCAATTTCATAGACATCCAGCTGGTGTATGGAAAAAATAGAAAAGACTTGTTTCTCCCATATTGTATACATAGACCCTGTGTAAATCTAACTCCTTGCATTCCTCCCCAAGTTCTACTCATTCCCCCAGTGAGCAGCCTGTACAGCAACTGTGTCTTCTGTTTCCGTTTTCTCACATTTCTTTGATTGTAAGTTGCTTCTTTCATCATGTCCTCTCTGCCTTCTCTTCTTCCTCAAAACTGCTAGACTGCTTTTACTTGAATGAAAATATTGTTAGAGGGAGGTGGCCCACTATGTGATCACAACCCTGCCTTCCCCTCTTCTCTGGGAATAATTTTGGTACAGTTCTAGGAAAAATTGCTTCCTTTTCAGTTTTGATCCTTAAAAGTGAATCAGCACAAAATACTGAGACTGTAATGTCGAATACCAATAAGCCATTAAAATTGCAGAATGTCAGTTTGCTACATATTGCCATTATTTATCTAGAAAGATGCTATATTCTTTTTATTTATTTTATTAATTATATTTTTAAAAATTTATTTATTTTTGGCTGTGTTGGGCCTTCATTGCTGCGTGTGGGCGTCACGGTGAGCAGGGCTACTCTTCACTGTGGTGCGCGGGCTTCTCATTGTGGTGGCTTCTCTTGTTGTGGAGCACAGGCTCTAGGCACGCAGGCTTCTGTAGTTGTGGCTCACGGGCTTAGTTGCTCCGTGGCATTTGGGATCCTACCCGGACCAGGGATCAAACCCGTGTCCCCAAGATGGCAGGCAAATTCTTTTTTTTTTTAACATCTTTATTGGAGTATAATTGCTTTACAATGTTGTGTTAGTTTTTGCTGTATAACAAAGTGAATCAGCTATATGTATACATATATCCCCATATTTCCTCCCTCTTGCGTATCCCTCTCACAGTCCCTATTCCACCCCTTCTCTGTCAAAATCACCGAGCTGATCTTCCTGTGGGATGCAGCTGTTTTCCGCTAGCTATTTTACATTTGGTACTGCATATATGTCAATGCCACTCTCTCACTTCATCCCAGCTTATCCTTCCCCCACCCCGTGTCTTCAAGTCCATTCTCTACGTCTGTGTCTTTATTCCTGTCCTGCCCCTATATTCTTCAGAATCACTTTTTTTTTTTTTAGATTCCATGTATATGTGTTAGCATACAGTATTTGTTTTCTCTTTCTGGTTTCCTTCACTCTGTATGACAGACTCTACGTCCATCCACCTTACTCCAAATAACTCAATTTCGTTTCTTTTTATGGCTGAGTAATATTCCATTGTATATATGTGCCACATCTTCTTTGTCCATTCATCTGTCCATGGACATTTAGGTTGCTTCCATGACCTAGCTATTGTAAATAGGGCTGCAGTGAACATTGTGGTACAGGACTCTTTTTGAATTATTGTTTTCTCAGGGTATATGCCCAGTAGTGGTATTGCTGGGTTGTATGTTAGTTCTATTTTTAGTTTTTTTTTTTTTTGTTTTTTTTTTTTTGCGGTACGCGGGCCTCTCATCATTGTGGCCTCTCCTGTTGCAGAGCACAGGCTCCAGACGTGCAGGCTTAGCAGCCATGGCTCACGGGCCCAGCCGCTCCACGGCATGTGGGATCCTCCCACACCGGGGCACAAACCCACGTCCCAGCATCGGCAGGCGGACTCCCAACCACTGCGCCACCAGGGAAGCCCCTATTTTTAGTTTTTTAAGGAACTCCATACTGTTCTCCATAGTGGCTGTATCAATTTACATTCCCACCAACAGTGCAAGAGGGATCCCTTTTCTCCACACCCTCTCCAGCATTTATTGTTTGTAGATTTTTTGATGTTGGCCATTCTGACCGGAGGGGTGATACCTCATTGTAGTTTGGATTTGCATTTCTCTAATGATTAGTGATGTTGAGCATATTTTCATGTGTTTGTTGGCAATCTGTATATCTTCTTTGGAGAAATGTCTATTTAGGTCTTCTGCCCATTTTTGGATTGGGTTATTTGTTTTTTGGATATTGAACTGCATGAGCTGCTTGTATATTTTGGAGATTAATCCTTTGTCAGTTGCTTCATTTGAAATATTTTCTCCCATTCTGAGTGTTGTCTTTTCGTCTTGTTTATGGTTTTCTTTGCTGTGCAAAAGCTTTGAAGTTTCATTAGATCCCATATGTTTATTTTTGTTTTTATTTCCATTTCTCCAGAAGGTGGGTCAAAAAGGATCTTGCTGTGATTTATGTCATACAGTGTTCTGCCTGTGTTTCCTCTAAGAGTTTTATAGTGTCTGGCCTTACATTTAGGTCTTTAATCCATTTAGAGTTTATTTTTGTGTATGGTGTTAGGGAGTGTTCTAATTTTATTCTTTTACATGTAGCTGTCCAGTTTTCCCAGCACCACTTATTGACGAGGATGTCTTTTCTCCATTGTATATTCTTGCCTCCTTTATCAAAGATAAGGTGACCATAGGTGCGTGGGTTTATCTCTGGGCTTTCTATCCTGTTCCTTTGATCAATACTTCTGTTTTTCTGCCTGTACCATACTGTCTTGATTACTGTAGCTTTGTAGTATAGTCTGAAGTCAGGGAGCCTGATTCCTCCAGCTCTGTTTTTCTTTCTCAGGATTGCTTTGGCTATTCAGGGTATTTTGTGTTTCCATACAAACTGTGAAATTTTCTGTTCTAGTTCTGTGAAAAATGCCATTGGTAGTTTGATAGGGATTACATTGAATCTGTAGATTGCTTTGGGTAGTATAGTCATTTTCACAACGTTGATTCTTCCAATCCAAGAATATGGTATATCTCTCCATCTGTTTGTATCGTCTTTAATTTCTTTCATCAGTGTCTTATAGTCTTCTGCATACAGTTCTTTTTTCTCCTTGGGTAGGTTTGTTCCTAGGCATTTTATTCTTTTTGTTGCAATGGTAAGTGGGAGTGTTTCCTTAATTTCTCTTTCATATTTTTCTTCATTAGTGTATAGGAATGAAAGAGATTTCTGTGCATTATTTTTGTATCCTGCTACTTTACCAAATTCATAGTTTAGCTCTAGTAGTTTTCTGGTAGTGTCCTTAGGATTCTCTATTTATAGTATCATGTCATCTGCAAACAGTGACAATTTTACTTCTTCTTTTTCTGATTTGAATTCCTTTTATTTCTTTTTCTTCTCTGATTGCTGTGGCTAAAACTTCCAAAACTATGTTGAATAATATTGGTGAGAGTGGACAACCTTGTCTTATTCCTGATCTTAGTGGAAATAGTTTCAGTTTTTCACCATTGAGAATGATATTGGCTAGGGGGTTGTCATATATGGTGTTTATTATGTTGAGATAAGTTCCTTCTATGACTACATTCTGGAGGGTTTTTGTCATAAATGTGTGCTGAATTTTCTCAAAAGCTTTTTCTGCATCTGTTGAGATGATCCTATAGTTGTTATCCTTCAGTTTGTTAATATGGTGTATCACATGGATTGATTTGCATATATTGAAGAATCCTTGAATTCCTGGGATAAACCCCACTTGATCTAGGTGTATGATCCTTTTAATGTGCTGTTGGATTCTGTTTGCTAGTATTTTGTTGAGGATTTTTGCATCTATGTTCCTAGTGATATTGGCCTGTAGTTTTCTTTTTTGTGACATCTTTGTCTACTTTTGGTATCAGAGTGATGGTGGTCTTGTAAAATGAGTTTGGGAGTGTTCCTCCCTCTTCTATATTTTGGAGGAATTTGAGAAGGATAGGTGTTAGCTCTTCTCTAAATGTTTGATAGAATTCGTCTGTGAAGCTGTCTGGTCCTGGACGTTTGTTTGTTGGAAGATTTTTAATCACAGTATCAATTTCAGTGCTTGTGATTCATTTGTTTATATTTTCTATTTCTTCCTGGTTCAGTCTTGGAAGGTCGTGCTATTCTAAGAATTTGTCCATTTCTTCCAGGTTGTCCATTTTATTGGCATTTAGTTGCTTGCAGTAATCTCATATGATCCTTTGTATTTCTGCAGTGTCAGTTGTTACTTCTCCTTTTTCATTTCTAATTCTGTTGATTTGAGTCTTTTCCCTTTTTTTCTTGATGAGTCTGGCTAATGGTTTATCAATTTTGTTTATCTTCTCAAAGAACCAGCTTTTAGTTTTACTGATCTTTGTTATCATTTTGCTCATTCGTTTTTCATTTATTTGTGATCTGATCTTTATGATTTCTTTCCTTCTGCTAACTTTGGGGGGTTTTTTGTTCTTTCTCTAATTGCTTTGGGTGTAAGGTTAGGTTGTTTATTTGAAATTTTCCTTGTTTCTTGAGGTAGGATTGTGTTGCTTTAAACTTCCCTCTTAGAACTACTTTTGCTGTATCTCATAGGCTTTGGGTCGTCGTGTTTTCATTGTCATTTGTTTCTAGGTATTTTTTGATTTCCTCAGTGATCTCTTGGTTATTTAGTAGTGTATTGTTTAGCCTCCATGTATTTGTATTTTTTACAGTTTTTTTTTCCTTTAATTGGTATCTAGTCTTACAGCATTGTGGTCAGAAAAGATAGTTGATACGATTTCAATTTTCTTAAATTTACGAAGGTTTGATTTTTGACCCAAGATATGATCTATCCTGGAGAATATTCCATGAGCACTTGAGAAGAAAGTGTATTCTGTTATTTTTGGATGCAATGTCCTATAAATATCAATTAAGTCCATCTTGTTTAATGTGTCATTTAAAGCTTGTGTTTGCTTATTTAATTTCATTTTGGATCATCTGCCCATTGGTGAAAGTGGGGTTTTAAAGTCCCCTACTATGATTGTGTTACTGTTGATTCCCCCTTTTATGGCTGTTAGCATTTGCCATATGTATCGTGGTGCTCCTATGTTGGATGCATAAATATTTACAATTGTTATATCTTCTTCTTGGATTGATCCTTTGATCATTATGTAGTGTACTTCTTTTTCTGTTGTAATAGTCTTTATTTTAAAGTTTATTTTGTCTGATATGAGAATTGCTACCCCAGCTTTCTTTCGATTTCCATTTGCATGGAATATCCTTTTCCATCCCCTCACTTTCAGTCTGTAGGTGTCCCTAGGTCTGAAGTGGGTCTCTTGCAGACAGCATATGTATGGGTCTTTTTTTTGTATCCATTCAGCCAGTCTGTGTCTTTTGTTTGGAGCATTTAATCCATTTACATTTAAGGTAATTATCGATATGTACATTCGTATTACCATTTTCTTAATTGTTTCGCATGTGTTATTGTAGGTCTTTTCCTTCTCTTTTTTTCCTGCCTAGAGAAATTCCTTTAGCATTTGTTGTAAAGCTGGTTTGGTGGTGCTGAATTCTCTTCATTTTTACTCGTCTGTAAAGGCTTTAATTTCTCTGCTGAATCTGAATGAGGTCCTTGCTGGGTAGAGTAATCTTGGTTGTAGGTTTTTCCCTTTCATCACTTTAAATGTGTCCTGCCACTCCCTTCCGGCTTGCAGAGTTTCTGCCGAAAGAGCAGCTGTTAACCTTATAGGTATTCCCTTGTATGTTATCTGTTGTTTTTCCCTTGCTGCTTTTAATATTTTTTCTTTGTATTTAATTCTTGAAAGTTTGATTAATATGTGTCTTGACATGTTTCTCCTTGGATTTATCCTGTATGGGACTCTCTGCACTTCCTGGACTTGATTGACTATTTCCTTTTCCATATTAGGGACGTTTTCAACTATAATCTCTTCAAATATTTTCTTAGTCCCTTTCTTTTTCTCTTCTTCTTCTGGGACCCCTATAATTCGAATGTTGGTGTGTTTAATGTTGTCCCAGAGGTCTCTGAGGCTGTCCTCAATTATTTTCTTTTTTTCTTTATTGTCCTCTGCAGGAGTTATTTCCACTATTTTATCTTCCAGGTCATTTATCCGTTCTTCTGCCTCAGTTATTCTGCTATTGATTCCTTCTAGAGAATTTTTAATTTCATTTATTGTGTTGTTCATCATTGTATGTTTGCTCTTTAGTTCTTCTAGGTCCTTGTTAAACGTTTCTTGCATTTTCTCCATTCTATTTCCAAGATTTTGGATCATCTTTACTATAATTATTCTGAATTCTTTTTCAGGTAGACTGCCTATTTCCTCTTCAGTTGTTTGGTCTGGTGGGTTTTTACCTTGCTCCTTCGTGTGCTGCCTATTTCCCTGTCTTCTCATTTTGCTTAACTTACTGTGTTTGGGGTCTCTTTTTCACAGGCTGTTGGTTCATAGTTCCCTTTGTTTTTGTTGTCTGCCCCCAGTGGGTAAGGTTGGCTCAGTGTGTTGTGTCGGCTTCCTGGTGTAGGGAACTGGTGCCTGTGTTCTGGTGGATGAGGCTGGATGTTGTCTTTCTGGTGGGTAGGACAGTGTCTGGTGGTGTGTTCTGAAGTGTCTGTGACCTTATGATTTTAGGCAGCCTCTCTGCTAATTGGTGGGGTTGTGTTCCTCTCTTGCTAGTTATTTGGCATGGGGCGTCCAGCACTGTAGCTTGCTGGTTGTTGTGTGGAGCTGTGTCTTAGCGTTGAGATGGGGAGCTCTGGGGGAGCTTTTGCCCACTGATATTCCATGGGGCTGGTCCAATGTCCTGAATCGGCTCTTTCATCTCAGAGGCTCAGGCCTGACACCTGGCCGGAGCACCAAGACCCTGTCAGCCACACAGGTGGAGGATGGGCAAGTCAGAAAGTAATCTGGTTTCTGGCCCTTCAGTGGTGGCCAACTTGGGATTGGTGCTCCACAGCTCAGCCCCAGCAGGTGGCATAGCTACCCCAGGTGGCAGGCAGATTCTTAACCACTGCGCCACCAGGGAAGTCCTGATGCTATATTCTTTATTTATTTTGTTTCTGCAGTAGGTTTAAATATGGCATATTTTCTACTTCTGTAAAGAAAATTTTAATTTTCAGTGTTCTTAAATTATGTAAATTCTAAGGATACCACAGACTTTAAATGTTCTCAAAGAAGTTTTTAAATTGAATTTTCAAAAGCAAATTGCATCAAATTCAGAAAGATATTTCAGAACGTCATTAAAATTGAGAAATATGGGGTGCAGACATAAATAAGGCACAATACATTAATTAACACAAAGCTGAACCCTGCCTTGGTTTTCAAAGAAAGATAATTAAAAACAACTCTGTGAAGTATTTTTCATATGACTCCTGGGTTAGTGAATGGATGAGAAGTGAAGATAATGACATAAAGACAAAGTTGAATGTGAGACTCATAACATAATAGCAAGAATTGCATAGTTTGATGTTGTTCTGTATTTAACTCTCTAAATTGCTCTTACATTGTAAACAACTGCTCAGAGTGTTTCAGTAATTAGCACATCAGGGATGCATTAATATAGAATGATGGTCTTAAGTCTGGGAGTTTTTTTTTTTTTTTTTTTTTTGGTGGTACGTGGGCCTTTCACTGCCGTGGCCTCTCCTGCTGTGGAGCACAGGCTCTGGACGCGCAGGCTCAGTGGCCATGGCTCACGGGCCTAGCCGCTTCGCGGCATGTAGGATCTTCCCGGACCGGGGCACGAACCCGTGTCCCCTGCATCAGCAGGCGGACTCTCAACCACTGCGCCACCAGGGAAGCCCAGTCTGGGAGTTTTTTAAGCTTTAGTAATCTGCCTTTCCCAAAGCATAACATGCACATAATTTAAATTAAAACAATGTATCTCAATCATCTACCAATCCACTTTAATATATTAAATGCTCACACATTAGTTTACACATGTAATCCTGAAAATGTTGCAATATTACTTGTTGATCGTTACTCTGAGATGACTTAAAAGTATGGCTACATGATAGCAATTCTTTGTTTTGAGAACTGCACTAGCAAGTCTGATGTCCTGGGAAACTGCTGTTTGCCAACACTATTGTATGGGGCTCTTCCCTTCCCTTTGTATCTCAAGGGCTTATTATCAATTTGTCTAAAAAGAGCCACTCTGTTTCTGAAAAGTTGCGCTCCAGAATAATCTATATGCTCCTGTTGTTTCCAATTTCACACCCGTGACCTGTTATTTCAAATTTAACGCAACATATATTTATACTTCCTAAAGTCCACTTTGGAATATAAAACTCTTAGACTCCTGCAAAAGCGTCTACTATCATATTTGCTTCATACTCTTAGGTTAATTTTTGAGTGTATCTGTAATCATCATCTTTTCAATCAATCTCAGTGTTCCAGATTTTTCTCACTCTGTTTTTGGATAAATATCCTACATAAGTCTGATATAACCCCCTTCCCTTAAATATGTCCAATATGCTAGGAAAATATGCCCTACCCCAAGAACTTTGAAAGAGTTCCTTGACTGTGATCAATAGGTTGTTAGGTTACCCAACCTAAACATTGGTTTCCAAAGTCTGTTAACATTAAGAGTTAAAGAAGTTTCTTACTCTCCAAGGCTCTAAAGTAAAATCCACACAGACAAAGCCTCCAGAATATACTTATTTGAGTTTGACATGTTGTGTAACAAGGCTGATGAAGCTATAATCCTCAGGCTGCCATCCTTCCCAGAGCATTCTAAAGTTATTGGCAAACGTCACACACTGTTCTTTCTCCCCAGTGTGTGCAGTTACATGAAGAGATTCTTATTAGAAACAGGTCTTCATTGTTGATGAAAACGTTTAATCAACTACAGGTTTTTCCTTGGTTTGTTTGGATATTGAGGTCAGTCTCATTCAGGGGTACCATCATTCCTTAACAATGTTCTCGATGCTTAATGGGAGCATTTATTAAATTTATTTTTTATTGACATATAAATTACAATTTTATTGACAAATTACAATGTTTTGTTAATTTCTGCTGTACAGCAAAGTGATTCAGTTATACATACGTAAACATTCTTTTTTTATATGTATCCTTTTCCATTATGGTTTATCACAGCATATTGAATATAGTTCCCTATGTAGTGCTATACTGTAGGACCTTGTTGTTATTCATTCTATATATAAGAGTTTGCATCCGTTAACCCCAAACTCCCACTTCATCCCTCTCCCACCTCCACGCTTGGCAACCACAAGCCTGTTCTCTATGTCTGTGAATCCGTTTCTGTTTTGTAGATAAGTCCATTTGTGCAACTCTATTTTTAGTTTTTTGAGGAACATCCATACTTTTTCCATAGTGACTGCACCAACTTACATTCCCACCAGCAGTGTAGGAGGATTCCCTTTTCTCCACACCCTCTCTAGCATTTGTTATTGGTAGACATTTTAATGATGGCCATTCTGACTGGTGTGAGGCAGTACCTCATTATAGTTTTGATTTGCATTTCTCTAATAATTAGCGATGTTGAGCATCTTTGCATGTGCCTGATGGCCATGTGTATGTCTTCTTTGGAGAAATGTCTATTTAGGTCTTCTGCCCATTTTTCAATTGGGTTGTTTGTTTTTTGTTGTTGAGTTGTATGAGCTGTTTGTATATTTTTGAGATTAATCCCTTTTCTCCTAGTCCAGAGGTTGCCTTTTCGTTTTGTTTATGATTTCCTTTGCTGTGCAGAAGCTTTTAAGTTTAACTAGGTCCCATTTATTTTTGTTTTTATTTCCATTAGTCTAGGAGACTGATCCAAAAAAAAATCACTGCAATTTATGTCAAAGATTGTTCTGCCTGTGTTTTCCTCTAGGAGTTTTATAGTATCTGTTCGTACATTTAGGTCTTAATCCATTTTGAGTTTATTTTTGTATATGGTGTTTGAGAATGTCCTGATTTCAGTCTTTTACATGTAGCTGTCCAGTTTTCCCAGCACCACTTATTGTAGAAACTCTCTTTTCTCTATTGTATATTCTTGCCTCCTTTGTCATAGATTAATTGACCATAAATGCATGGATTTATTTCTGGGTTTTTTCTCCTATTCCATTGATCTATATGTCTGTTTTTGTGCCTGTACTATACTGTATTGATTACCATAGCTTTGTAATCTGAGGTCAGGGAATCAGTTTCTTAATCTGAGTGTTGGTAAAATGGGTATGTTCAGTTTGTAAAAATTCATTAGGTTGTGTACTTATACTTTTCTCACTCTTCTGTGTTATATATTTCAATATAATGTTAAAAAATAACATGATGACATTGCCAAAATAAATATTAATTAGTTAATGGCCAAATAAGTAAACATTTTCAGAGTACGTATTTCCAGACCTCTATACTTTATGCTACATAATCTTCCAAAATTCACAAGAACCAATTCATTACCTATAAATATGTAAATATTTTTACATTCAGTTAACCAACTTGTTTGGCACAGTTAAACAAATTACTGGATTAAAATAATGAGTTTGTGCTATAGAGTAATGTTTTAGAAAATTTTCTACATTTTGATTAAAAAATGTTTCCTATCTTTAAGCAATGGTGCCAAAGGATTTCTTGTTTGTTTGTTTTTGTTTTTTCATAAATGATAACCTTGCAAATTCTCTAAGCATGGGTGATTTTTCTCAGGGAAACATCAGACAAATGAAATGAGAGAGTGAGTATTCTATCACAAAGGAAGCCTTATGTGGTAGTACAGGACAGGAAGAGTTTTCTGTGAAGTTACTTTGGAAGACTTCATTATTATTTCAAATTTAAAACCCATGATAGTAGTAACTGTTGGAGCTCTCCAAGGGTACTTCTGTTTGCACCATTTAGTTCTGGATTTCTTTTAAAATTACTTCAAAAGCTCCAGGGAATGTCCTCTGTGGCAGTTGAACATCTCCTAGACATAGAAATAGAAATTGGAACTGACTTGCTTGCTAGTGAAAGTTTAATTTTTTTCTTCTGTTTCATCTCTTTTTTGTTAGATATTGTCTTATGCAACTTTGTCAATAGGAACAGAGGAAATGGAACATTTGGCTCTTCTCTTGGATGGTTTCCTAAGTCCTATATCCTAGTGGCTCAGAAATTTATAATTATTTCATAACTGAATAAGAATGTGAAATAAATCCATTTTACTTGTAAGATTGCTTTCTATTTAAGTCTAACAGATTTGAAGTTGCCTTCAATGAGATTTCTTACTGATTACTTGATAGGTTCCACTGTTGTTTTCAAAACCTTAAAAGACAGAATCCATGCCTTCTTTCTGTAAATGAATAATTATTAGAAGATAATAAATTTTTACATTCTAGTGGGGGTAAAAGATAATTAACACAAAACAAATACATAAAGAGAATCACTTTGGACACCAGTGAGTGCTATAAAGAAAATAAGATAGGATGATGTGATAGAGTTATCTGGGATAAGGAGCCTGATTTATCTAGGAGTTGGAACCAGTAACTCTGAGGAAGTGAAATATTAGTTGAGGTCTGAATGATGAGAACTAGATACTCATTCAAAGGTGAAGGGTGTTCCAAGCAGAAGAAATTGCAGAGGTCCTCAGATGCATAGCTTGAGAGTTTGAGGAAAGATGGCTGTTCTAACTAAGTTCAGAAGATGAGGAGATGAGTAGAGAGAGAGATAAAGGCACATGGCAAATAATAAAGCATGTAGGCCATGGTGAGGGATTTGGATATTTTAGTAAGTGGAATGTGGAACCATTGTAAAGCTTTTTGCGTGCGAGTGACATTCTAATTTACACTTCTGAAAGGTAGCCCGGGCTGCTGTATAAAGAATGTACTGCAGGATGCAAGGACAAAAGTAGACTGGTAAGAATGTTTTTGTCATCCACACAAGGTCATAGAAAAGCTTGCATTAGGGTTGGAGAAGAGGTGGTAGTAAGAAAGGTTGTCTTGGGATACATGTGTAAGTATAACTAATAAATTAAAGGTATGAGGAAGAGAGGAATAAAGGCTGACTCCAAGAATGGTATTTACTGAAATAGGGAAAGTTGATAGGAAAACACTTTTTGAAACGCAACAGTTATTTTGTTAACATTTTAAGTTTGAGATGTCTATTAGATATCCAATCAGATATATTAAGAAGGCAGTTGCATAGTCTGTAACTAGTGAAAAGTCTAAGATAGAGAAAAAAATTGAGCATCATCAAAGTTTTGTATTATTTTAAGCCCTTGGATTAGCTGAGGTTTCTTACATAGAGAAAGAGTGATTACTGATTACTTGATAGGATCCACTGTTGTTTCCAAAACCTTAAAAGACAGAATCTTTCCTAGGGAAGGAAAGAACTAAGGACAAAGAATAGGAGTAATTCAGCAATTATTGGCGTGGTAGAGAGGAACATACCAGCAAATGAAAATGAAGAAGAAAACCGGGTGGGGGGTGTACTTTTCAGATAAGTGTCCATGAAATTAAAATGAGTCCAGTCAATCCAGTTGCATAATTTCACTAGCAACTTTCAGCTGCAGGTACTTGGATTAATCAGGGTTGGCATTTTATTAGGCAATTTTGATAGCAGTAGAAAGGGATTAGGCAGTTAAGATGTTTGCAAAAAAAGTGATTATAGTACTGGATCATGAAATCTAGTCTAGATAAGGAAGCACTTGTAGGAAGCAGGATCACAGATTTATTGCACTCGGAGAATTGGATTGGATGTGCTAGAGAAGAAGGGCTGGAAGGAGAGGAGATGCTTGCCAGTGAGGTGGATATCAAAGCCAATATATTGCAGGAGGTGCATGTATTGGAGTGATGACCAAAGAAAAGATGATTGTTTTCAAGAACTAGAGGAACTGAGAGGCCTCGTTTGGGATGAATGTTTATGGTAGTAGAAATCTCCAAGAACATTGGAGAAGTCAAAAGCTAGCTGCTGACATTATCAGTGAATGATATAAAATGACCAGACGATTAGTAGAGGACAATAAAGAAGAGAGATAAAGGATGGCAAAGTTTGATGATGTGGCTTAAAGGAGTTGAGGTTTTTGAAGGAGGAGGGAGTGGAGACAGAATGCATCTGCAGAGAGCAAGGAGGACCCTCACTGTAGCTTTGGAACCTAAGGCACATAAGGTATGGGAGGAAAGGGGGGGAAGAAACCTGGCTGAGGATAGAGTGAGGTTTCACTGAAAGTAGAGATGAAGGACATCATAGAAAATTTTGAAGCAGGAGGGAAGATACAATGAGAATTCTGAAAGACATGGTGGAATGATTTATGAAAGTAGTGGTGAGGAGAGGTGAAGGACAGGACTTATTAGGATTGTATGGATCATTCAGAAGATTTGGAAGATGATCATCAGTAAGATGTGTGAGAATATGGGAAGATTGGGTTCCTGGTGCTGTTAGAGATAAATGGAAGTGTGAGGCATGATGGCATTAGTGCTGGAAGTTGGAGCACGCTCCAGTGATTGAAAACCCAGGGTAGCTCACCTCCTACTTGGCTTCAGTCTAGCTGTCCCCTGGAGCACAAGGCACTGGAAGATCTTAGGGAGGGTGGTCATCCTAAGTTGATTCTAAACAATAGTTTCCATGAAAGGGAAATGCCTGATGTGATAGTTCTTCAGGGGTTTTGTGTTTGTTTGTTTTGTTTTATCTAATTTACACTAAAATAAAGATAAAACTATGAAAATGAAAAATGTTCTTTCCATGTATGTATATAACATTTATATACATACCATGTTATATACATACCATATTTTGAGACATACTGATTTCCACTTACCTTTTCATGTTCATGAAAGTTTTCAGGCAGCAAATTCCGTAAGATTAAGGAAGAATAAGGAGGCCAGTTAAAATCAGAGAGAAATGTATGTAAACAAGTAAAGAAATCTGCTTGAAAGATACATTTTAATTGAATCAGAATAAAGGAAATTAATCAGGATATGGAATCCAAATAGCAAAACACTTGAATCTTTGGAAGATAGGAAGTAGAGGGGAAAACGGATTAAACTTTTTTTTAATAACAGCTCATAAATGAGTTGATTCTAGATAAAACAGCAGGTTAGAAACAGCTTCATCTTTTTAGCTTGCAACAGTTTCCGTGAGCATTTTGAATATTTTTCTTTCATTATTTTTTAAAGACAGATGTTAGAAAAAGGACTCTTTTTTAAAAGAGCAAGTTTAGTTTTTTCCATAATTTCACTTTATTTAGAGCCAGTTAGACATAACTTTTATCAAAATACATGAATAATAAAAAAATCAGTGAGCTGTATTTAAAATTTTGTTCTTATTTAAAGTCTAAGTGAGTTTTAAAATTCTTGGTTGTAGATAAACTCTTTTTCTAATTGTACATAAACCAAACACTTAAATGTAACTTTGGATTTTTTCAATATACCTATAGTGAAAATGAGGATTTTGTTTGTTTGATTTTTACATTCAATAGAGATAAGAAAATCAAAGAACACAATTATAATTTGGCATGACTTTGGCAAGATTTTTTCAAATCAATTAAGTTCTTACAGAATTTAAGGAAAGAAATGAGAAATTTAGGAAATTGGAATAAATATCAAAATTGTAAGCAAAATCCAAAGGCTTTTTTCCATTTTTTTAATAATGCTTTTCTAGAAATAAAAGTACACCTTCAAATGTTATCATAGGTGATAAAAAATATGAGTTGAGTGTGACCTGAAAAAAAGAAGTGGAGAAACTTCAGGAGGAAGAATTGGGCAACTTTTTATGTTCTTCTGTAACCAAGAGGGATATTCAAAATATTTGACATCTACAAATCTGAACTGGTCATAGCTGGGGCCCTGCTCTGACAAGTCTTAATTCCTCAATTGCTGGGTGTCCTTTGAGAGAGGCTGAGAAACTAGATCATCCAGAAGAGTGTTTAGGGAACTTAAAGCTGAATTATTTTCTTACTGGTAAATAGTGTTTTCATAATTTAACAACCAGTATGTGTATTCTACTGCATACTAGCTACAAAACAATATTGTCCATCACCACCTAACACCTTTATTCAGGTAGGTGCTATCCTCTGTACGTGGAATAACTATCCGTATTCCATAGTTACATGGATATCATATATGGATAATTTTACAGATGTTATATACTGTATATAGGATAACTACACAAGCTCCAATTTATTACCTGTAAGTCTGTGGTATTTGAATTATTTTTCTTCTCTGTCTCATTTTCCTTCTCACCACTTGGTGAGGTACAGTGGGAAAAGTATATATTTAGAATTAGACTTGGATTCACAACCCAATTCCACTATAAACTGATTGTAATTTTGGATAAATTGTTAAACTTCTTTTCCATTCAACTTCATCTTCTGTGAAATGGGGCTCATGAGGTTTAGAGACAAAGAATAGAAGACAGCATTGGGTGCATGACAATTACTCAGTAAATGGTAACTACTGCTACTGTTCTGAGAATTTGAAGAAGATTGCTAAAGCACGCGTTCTTCACCTGGAGGACACGTTATACATGTTGCTCCTTAGAATGTCCAATCCAATAATTCCCTAAAATTGCAAGTAAAACAGGTTGTATCTGCATACACACTCCTCTGGGGAAAGGGTCCACAGCATCTGTATGATTCTTAAAGGATGTTTTGAATTGAAAATACTTAAGAAGAAGAAGTGATTGAAGAAAAGTTGGCAAAAAGAGAAGGAATGGCATGGAAAGAGAAACAGATGAAGAACCGGGAATAAGAACAGCAACTAAACAGGGACTCATGACTTGAAACAGGGGAACTAATGTGGAGAATTGACAGAGAAAGGAGACTATAGCATTGCTATGGTCTTGAAGAGAAGGTAGAGTTGGCAGAAATGAGTAGATGAAGTCACACAGAATTAACACAGCCAGGTAGAAAACATTGCAGCTTTGTAATGGGGACTGCAGTAAGGGCAGCGACTCTTCACAGATTCCTGGGAAGCTATTATATTTCACACTGCTTCTGTTTTATCTTTCCTTGTTACTCAGAACCATTTACATAGTTCAGCATACTGTATTATGTGTTGTATATTGGTAATTCTACCCCATTTTGAGACATCTAAGCTATCTCATCACTGTTATCATTTGTCTGATGTTACTTATTCTCAAAAACTGATATTAGAGTTTGATTTAGCTTATTCAGAGAGCTCTTTCATACACAGATTAAATGTTTAGATTTGCATTTCAGTTTCCATTCTCTCTGACAGTTGATCATTTGATTCTCTTGAACATTTTAAGAGTGGACAAAAAAAGTTAGTGATGGTTTTCTGGAAGAGCAAACTAAGCAGCTCTCTATTAAAAAGGAAAATTTAGTGATAATCAAAAGTTTGTGTTACTCTGAGAGGAAGGTAAATAAGAGAAATTCTACTTGTTATTAATAAATTATCAAAATTGTCATCAAAACATATCTTAGGATAAGACTGAAAATGGAAAGAAAACAGAAATGTTGATGAAATCATAATAAGCAAGATTTCTTCAAATGTTAATTTTTTCTTAAAAATATAAAATGAAGCTATATGAGAAATCCTAGGATCAGTATTAGAGAATGTGCTTTCTGAAAGTGCATATTCAGCAAACATCTACTGCATGTCTACTCTGTGCCAAGCACAAAGCTTATAGGAATCATACTTTAATTTCACAATAACTCATTTCCTGATTTTATAGATGAATAAATGGCAGCTTTGAAAGTTATGACTTACCCAAGGCTACACAATCGTGATTTCTATTTACCAAGTGCCTAACAGGTGTTAGTAATTTTTATCTATTGTCTCAAATCCTCACCAGAATGTAAGAGGAGTCTTACTGCTATTATTCATGTTTATAAATGACAACTAAGGCCAAGACAAGTTAAATAACTTGCCTATGTATATAGACAGAAAGGTGTCATAGAAGTAAGAAGAACCCGTATCTCTTGACCTCAGATTCAATGCTCTTTCTACTGTGTCATATTTATTCATTTATTTATTCTCAGAACAAGTATTTATTGTGTACCTTATATTTGCCAGACATTTTGTTAAATGCTATATCTAAAATCATGGTGAACATAACAGTCATGGCCCTTATTCTAATAGAGTTTATAAACTATTATGGGAAACAGATTTTACAGAAGCAAACAAGAACTATAGAGAAAAAGTAACTTATTGAGAGTAAAGAAAGAAGGTGATGAGAGAGGACCTCTATAGGAATCAGCTATGAAAAGAGAAAGTATGTTCTAGCCGGATGGAAGAGCATGTGCAAAGGCTCTGAGATAAGAAAGAGACTAGATTTATTAACTCCGAATAAACACAATGGTCAAGCAAAGACTTTTTTTTTTGCACAGAGGATGAAATGTGCCTATCAAATAAAGAGCTGACATAAATTGATTAGTATATCCAGTATCAACCATCAATTTACCTGAAAATAAGTCTGCTGAAGAATATATATATATATATATATACACAAATATGTATAAAACACACTATATATATATATATTCCATAGTGTGTAGGTGTGAGGGTATACAATGAATACATTTTACTCAGCAATAAATTTTTACATGAAAAATGAGAATTTTAATGCACATTAAGTTTTCTATAATGTTGTAAAAAAAAAAAGCATGCAACTATAATATAAAATTTTTTAAATTGTTACTTACCTAGAACCAACCAATTAGCATTCCGACCTTTTGTAACAATGTATGCAGACACCAAAGGAGATATGATGAAAAAGCTCATTGGAAACATCTTTCGGTGTCATTAGATAACTTTTGCCTCTCATATCCTTTCTAAATCTGGACTGTCTCCTCAGTAGTACATAACCTTTATCCTATAAAATTTATGAAATTTTCATTATCTGAAATATCTTCTTACAGAGTCATTTTGATCTGTCTATTACAGTTCACAGTTCCTTTTCCTTATCGCAGAGAATGGACCTCTGTAATATCAACAATTGACACACATAGCTTACTTGGAAATTCATGATTTGGATGAGTGGAGATGTTTAGATTCTCAAACAATATTCTATTATATACAATGACCTTTTATATTCTTGAATAAAAATAATATTATCTGAAAAAATTAAATATTCCCAACTATATTCATTTCTGCATTGAATTTTGTTAAAGATACCATATTCCAGTTTCTGTTTAACATTTGGTTGATCTTTTATAAACTTTCTTTTTTTTTACTGTCTTTCCTCCAACTCTAAATTCTCTACCTCTCCAACTTCATATCTCAAAGAGCAACTTTTAGCATTTTGGTAACCTTCTGCAACCGTGGGAGTAAGAATTGATTTTGCTTTTGCACAAGTGTAGATCCATAGTGTTTATATTGAGAGAGCATTTCTCCATTTGTGGTGCAGGCAGGAGGTAGTGACTGTACTGGAACACTGTATTCTTGGGACATTGGAATCATAGTATTGTCACATTCAATCTTGCCTGTGGAAAATGCCTTTCTTCAGAGCATGTTGAGAATTATTTTAATTTGTCATAGTTCTTCAAAATATTAATAAATAAAATTTTCTTAAAAATTCTCTAAGATAAATCCCTTTGCCAAAGAAAAGTACTTTATTATTAAACATAACTTTTTGTTGACAATTATCTGGCAGTCGGTCACAGTGAACATAAAATTTGAGTCTCCTGGTATCTAATGAACTAAGTCCCTGTCTTAGTCTCACAATTAAATAGCTACAGGACATACATATTTTTACCTTTTCTTGGTCTTAATATCTACATACCCAATTTGAAAAGTTGTACTGGATTGAAATTCAAACTGCAGTGTTTCACAACATGTGTGTTTTTGGCTTGCCATCACATACAAAATAATCAAATTAATTTATGAAGTTAAAAATTGGGTGTTTTTGGATGGATCTAGAAGACAGAAAATCAGGAAGGACATAGTTCAACTCAACCGCACTATCAATCAGTCAGATATAATTGATATTTACAGAATATTTCATCCAACAATAGCAGAACACACATTCTTCTCAAGCTTGCATGGAACATTCACCAAGCCACATTCTAGGCCATAGAACACACATTTAAAAATTTTAAAGAATAGGAATTATACAGTGTCTGCTCTTAAACCACCATAGAATTAAACTAGAAATCAGCAGCAGAAAGAGAGCTAGAAAATCCCCAGATACTTCAAGACTAAATAACTCATAGGTCAAAGAAGATATCTCAAAAGAAATAAAAAATAGTTTGAACTGAATGAAAATATAACTTCTCAAAATTTGGGGGATTTAGGAAAACTGTGTGGTAGGAAATTTATAGCATTGAATGCTTTTATTAAATAAGAAGAGCAATCCAAAATCAATCTAAGCTTCAACTTTAGGAAACTAGAAAAGGAAAAGAAATCAAATTCAAAGTAAGAGAAGAAAAAAATAATAAAAATTAGAGCAGATATCAATGAAATTTTAAAAAAAGGAAATCAATAGAGAATATTAACAAAACCAAAAGCTGGTTCTTTGAAAAGAGCAATAAAATTGATAAGACTTTAGTCAAATTAACTGAGGAAAAAAAGAGAAGATACAAATTACTAACAGCAGAAATGAAAGAGGAGACATCACTGCAAATACTATGCACGTTAAAAGTATAGTAAAGGGATATTATGAACAACTCTATGCTTACAAATGTGATAACCTAGATGAAATGTAGCTAATCCTTAAAAGACGCAGTCTACCAAAATTCACACAAGGAGAAATGGAAAATAGGCCTGTAGCTATTAAAGAAATTGAATCAATAATTAATAACCTTCCAAAACAGGAAGCACTAGACCCAGATGGGTTTACTATTGAATTCTACCAAATATTTAATGAAGAACTTATACCAATTCTGTATAATCTCTTCCAGAAGATAGAAGCAGAGGGAATGCTTCCAAACATTTTTTGATGTTAACATTACCCTAATATCAAACAAGACAGACATTGCAGGAAAAGCAAACTAGAGACCAATATCTCTCATGAACACAGATTCAAAAATCTTCAACAAAATACTGTAAAATTGAATCTGACAATATGTAGAGAGAATTATACAACAACCAGCTGGAATTTTTTCAGGTATGCAAGTGTAGTTCAAAAATCAATTAATAGAATCCATCACATTAACAGGCTGAAGAGGAAAAAGTCACATGTCCATATCAATAGATATAGGGAAAGTATTTGACAAAATCCAACACCATTTGTGATAAAAACTCTCATCTTACTAGGAATTAGATAATAACTTCTTCAACTTGATAAAGTATGTACACAAAAATCTACAGCTAACATCATACTTAGTGGTGAGAAACTTGAGGCTTTCCTGCTAAGATCAGAATGGGCAAAGATGTTCCCCGTCAATACTTCTTTTTAACATCATATGGGAAGTCCTAGCTAATGCAACAAGACAAAAATAATAAACAAAAGATGCAGATTGGAAAGGAAAAATAAAACTGTCTTTGTTTGCAGATAACACGACTGTCCATGTAAAAAATTCAGATGAGTTGGCAAAAAACCTCCTGTAACTAATTAGTGATAATAGTAAGGTTATGAGATACAATATTAGCATAAAAAAGTCAATTATTTTCCTGTATACCAGCAATGAACAATAGGAATTTGAAATTAAAAACACAATGTCATTTATATTGCCACCCCTCAAAATGAAATACTTAGGTATAAATATAACAAAATATGTATAAGATCTATATGAGGAAAACTTTATAGTGTTAGAAATCTGATGAAAGAAATCAAAGAACAACTAACTAAATGGAGAGTTATTCCAATGTTATAGATAGGAAGGCTTTCCAACTCAATCTATAGATTCAACAGAATCCCAATAAAATTCACTAGGTTATTTTGTGGATATCAACAAGCTGATTCTAAAGTTTATATGGACAGGCGAAAGACCCAGGATAGCCAAAACAATAGAAAAGAACAAAGTTCCAGGACTGGCAACATTAAGACTTACTATAAAGCTACTGTAATCAAGAAAATGTAATACTGGTAAGAGAATAGACAAATGCATCAATGAAACAGAATAGAGAGCCTGGAATTAGACCTACATAGATACAGTCAGTTGATCTTTGACAAAGGAGCAAAGACAATACATGGAACAAAACAGTGGGGGCAGGGGGTATATGAGAACTTTCTGCTCAATTTTTCTGTGAACCTAAAACTGCTTTAAAAAAGTTTATTTTAAAAAATTGGAAGTTTCACACAAGTAAGTATCCCTTTTTCTAGCAGCAACCTGTTATAGCTACCTAACACCTTTAGAGAGGACATGCTGTCCAAATTGCCGTAGTCCTTCCTAGCTTGTTTCTCCTTTTTCTCATCTGTAATTATTTAAACTTGCAACCCTTGAGCTTGATGATTAATCATCTCTAATATTCAGTATCTCTTTTAAGCTGAATGTAGCTGAACAAATCATTGCATTTTTCCTGTTTATTTTTCTTCCCTCTTTTTTGATTCTCCATAAGGAACATCTCACATGCTTCACCATTGATGCAATCTGCTCACTTATTGGTTTTCTGCCATATTACCAAATGTGCCAGTCAAAATGCAGTGTCCTGGGTATACATACTGTCAGAGGAATGGAAAGGAGAAGAGATGATTTGTGGCCCTTATGCTTGTCTTTCTTTCCAAATAATTATCACTAAAGTAATGCCTTTTCAGTCTTCTACGTATGCCCTGTATACTTTCAGTCTATGATTTCTTTTCTCATAAAAATGATGGATAGGAAGGCAAAGGGCAACCAAGCAGAAAGAAGAGAGCTGGATTCAAGAGACCCCCATCTGAATGTTCACTCCTCATACGCTGAGTATTTCAAATTTATATATATATGAGTGTATGTACATGTATACATATACATATATGTATATGTATAAATTTATCCTTTTTATCTCATTATAAATGTCTCAAATCCCCAGAAAAAATATAATAAATGAAAACTTTATAAAATATGCTCATAATGTATATATTATCATTAATAATCATACTCTAGAGTACCTAAGACTGAATCCTAGTGCTTTAAAAATATTAAAATTCCATCAATAACTTCTGTTAGGTTCAACAGAGTACCTGTGTCAATGTACAAAAAGCAAGCACATACTTAGGTTGCATAGCTTTTCTAGTGCCAACATGCTGCATTCTAAACCCAGAGCTTTAGGCATTTTACTTGTCTAAAATCTACTAAAACAAGGTTAAGGTCTGTGACATTGGAGTCAGACTTGTCCCTTATGCCTCAGTTTCTTCCGAATGAAATGGAATTATAATTCTGGGGTTTGGGGGGATTAAATGAGATAAAGTAAAGCCCTGGCACATAAGAATCACTCAGTGGTATCTGCAGCTATGTTAATTCCAAAGACAAATTGAAAGGTGCTACCTGGATCCAGATTCCTTGATGTCTGCCTCTCTTCAAATAGTCTATGTATTTTCAGGGACTTAAAGTGTTTGTTGTATAGAGAAAAGCAACTGCTGAATAATGCTTATTGTTATAAAAGTATTGAAATTGGAACTAGTCTTTATAAAATACCTACAGAATATGATATTTTATTCAAAAAATCTTATTTAATCTCATAACACTCCTGCTAAATGGTATTACTATTTCCATTTTGAGAATGAGAAGTTAAAGGCTTAGAAATGTAGATTTTTCCATGAATATGCAACGAGTATGTGGTTTTCAACCCATCCAGATAGATCGTAGTCTCTGCTCTTTCCACCGCATCAAAAGCTTAAAGTGTACTGCTTTTGAGTTTTCCTAATTGAACTGGAGATAACTATGAAGTATTAGGAAACAAACATTTTCTTTTGCTTAAGACACTATAAACGAAATCATGCTCTAAGCTATTTCTCTCCCACATTGTATGTATTCATATTGCAGAATTGATCTTGAGCACACAGGGGAAAAAAGGCCATAGTTTACTTTTTAATGAATAAAAAATGGTCAATATACATTTGGGCAATGTTATTCCTCCAAAAGTTTCCAAAACTTAGCAGTCCTTCTTCAGTATGAAAGTATGCATTTTTTCAAAATAAGAAGCAATTATTTATATTTTTTAGTATGCTGTCTTTGAATACTATTCATGGTGTGATTCTTTTCAGAATGTTTTGGGGGAGGGTATGGCTTTAGTTACATATACCTACCTGCTAAGTGAGAGTCTTAGTTGAATCATCACAGGTTCCTCTGTTTATTTATTCACTCATTCATTGAATTTTGATGGAAGGCCTCCTACATGCCGGGTATTTTGCTAAGAGAGTGAATACAAAAGCATAAATGGCTCCTAGTCTGGTGTGGCGGAAAGCCTAGTAGGGGACACATATATCACATCAATAATCACACTGAAAAGATGAAAATTGGCAACAGAGATAAGTTCCACAAGGAAGAGATAAATGGTACTGTGTGTGAAGGTACTTGACAAGAAAATTTAACCTTGTCAGGAGGGTTGGAGAAGACCTTGCTGAAGAGGTGACATTTAAACCTGGGTCTGAGGAATGCATAAGCATTGACCAAGTGAAGAGAAAAGAAAAAAGTTCCCCTTATAGTAGCAGCATATGCCAAGGCTTCTGGTTAGCTTCTTTCATACTTGTGTTCTTCTTTCATTGATATCAAATATTAAAACATAGCCCTCAAGAGTATAACTGAACATGTGGGTTCTGAATTATGAAAAAGACCCGCTAAAGAATTAAAAATCAATTGTTTAAATCATAAAAAGTCTTTGTTTCATACATATCTTTACATACACAAAAGGATTTTTTACCATCCTATCATAGAAGTACTTATGGAGCATTTCCATTGACATGTGAGGTAACTATACTCTATGCCCTATGATTGTGGAGAAATGTGCACAAGCTTTAGCTGTGTGAGTTCATTAAAGACCTCACAAATTACCACAATTTGCCAGGAATTGTGCTAGATGTTAGAGATTCAAAGAAATGTAAGATAAGGCCCCTGTGCTCTGAGAGACCATAATCCAACCAAAGATGAACAACGAGTGAAATATCATCTAATTATGCCAAGGGTCAAACTCTTTAACTTAAAGTGCTATAAAAACATAAAGGTGGGAGCAATTACTTTTTTCCTTTACTCTTCACTGCATTGTTTGGCTTTACCTAAAGGCTCAATATATTAGGAATGAATTAATTATATGAATAAACATGCTATCAACTAACTCTGTAATTAACATAAGGATATATTATCATTTCTGTAAAATTGTATAGTTGAATGTAAATGCAGTGATGTTTAATTATGCTCTGTTACTGACCCAACAATGAGAGATAGCAGAATCCCTTTTAACTTGAATTAAATATTCTGGGTTACGAATAACCTCTGAAAATTCCACCTTTTATTTTTTTTGATATGAGTGTTCAGTGGCAATATATCAACAAAGAAGTCTTTCATGCAGAAATGAGAAATTAAGACCCAGGATTTGTTCTCAGGTTCTGCTGCTGTCTCACTGAGTTCTCATGAGGCATCTCCTCTGTGCCAGTGCCCAGAACAAGAAAACACACGCTGTACTGCTAGGCACAGGCAATGTGACTTCTCAAGAGAGAGTGAATATTCAAACGACTTCAAAATAATAATAAGAGAATATTTAAAAATTCATTGAATGCAAAATAGTGCCAGATGGTTGTGGTTGTTATTATAAAGCTAAAGGTAAAAATCATTTTCAGATTTTTCTGGCATACTTTTATTCTCTAACAACTTACCATTTGTATAGATTTGACCTTTTCTAGAAACAAAAAGCCTTGTGGCATAATTATTCAGATATAACCTCTAAGAAATCTTTAGCATTCAAAAACGGCTTTGGTACCTTTTATTTAAAAATACACTCATGCATAACAATGAACATGATCTTCCTCTGAGAAGGTTTTGTCTTGAATTGGTTAGGAGAAGAAAACACTCAGGTGAATTTATTTAATAATTGATAGTGGAAATAGAGTCTTAATGAAATTTCCATCTTCCTGAAACATGAACTCTGTATTTATTACTTTTTATTGTCACCTAATACTGATGTGTGTAGTTACCTGACATAGGTGAGCTGCAACCCTTATTAGCAATATAAAGTACATGCAGTGGAAACTTTTTTCAAGCACTAATCTCTCTCCATTAATCTCAAATAATACCAATCAAGCAGTGGTGAAGAGACAATTCTCATGATAGAAGTGTGTATTCTTGCTCAACACATTGTAATTTAAATGAGTATTTGTTTTTCAGAGACTGGATATTATTAATGGTAATATTTCATTAAAACAGATTATTTTTGCAGGTGTTCTGGGGAGTCACCTAAATTCAAAACCGCCACTTTGAAAGTGGATTAATTTTCACTTTCATTAAATAAAGTTTGCAAAATAATCATTCGCTGAATCATAACATTTGAAAAGAATCATCAAATATCAATATTAGGGCCACTCCCACTCTGACACTTTTTATTTTATAAATCTGAAGCTCCTCAAGTCCAGAAAGAAATGAACTTCAATTACCTAATGTTCTAGAATCACCAAGTCAGAGACTATAAATGAAGAGTGTCCTTAGCATCTCTTCATCCTGAGGAAGTAACAACTTAATATCTGCTATCTGCTGGAATTCCCAAGGACTGGGAGCCCCAAACTGCTCCTAAATTGTCCATTTCATTTTTGAACAATGCTATTTGTAACTTTTATTTATTGGTCCCCGTTCTTCCATCTGTAATCGTAGTAATTCTTTTTTCTCTTCCATAATTGTCTTTCATCTCTGATTGCAGCTCTCATGGCCCTTTGGGGAACTTCTCTCCTCCCCCTTCTTAATCCTTTCACCCATTCCTCATATGGACTTCCCTTCCAAATTTAAATCTTTTGTTGCCTCTTTCCCTTAGGATTTTATTCTATCAATTCCCCTTTCAAAACGTGATATGAAGAATAGAAGACTATAATAATCTGATTTTCATCTCACTGGACACTGTAGAGTTCAGAGAGGCTATTCTTAGTGTGGCAACTAAAATTTATATTATCATAAGTATGTAATTAATGTAAAATTATTTTAGTATTATCGTGTTTGTAACATTTCTTTAAAGCTCATCTTAACTAGAGTATGATTTTTATGATAATATCCACATTACGAGCACATTTTATAAAATTTTCATTTATTATATTTTTTTCTGGGGATGTGAGACATTTATAATGAGCTAAAAAGGATAAATTTAGGAACTGTAACCAATTCATTACTTTGAGGATTGTAGTACTTTAATATAATTGAAATCATTCTAAGCAATGTATATATAAAGTAGCAATTATGCAATCTCCTCCATCCAGGAAAACAGAGCCTTTGTAAGGGCCAGATTTTTGGAGCTTCCTTCCTAATAAGTAGGTCAGACATTAGCTGGAAGCACCTTGAAGGCTGTTCATTAACATTATTGGTGCTGTAAGGAAACTATACATTTCTAAAGAAGATGCCAGTATTTCCTAGGAGATTATTTAGGAATGACTGCTCTTTCCTCCTCAGGGAATTTTCTTTAATGCTAATAAATAAAATTAATTGAGTGATTAATTTATGCCAGGCACCATGCTAAATCTTCTACATGTATTATTTCTTCTATGTATTATAATATTTTGAACAATATATTATTATTAAGCCCATTTTACAGATGAGTAAAAATAAGGTTTCTAGAAACTCATTTGCCAAAGATCATAATTCTAGTTGGTAACAAAAACAGGACTTGACCAGGTGTGTCTGACACCCAAGGTGTTAACTACTTTGCGTCATCCACCCACTACTTAATTAATTAAAATAAACTTGCCCCTAGTGTTGACAAGGCTCAGAGATGTTAATAGAACTAGTAAGTGCTGGATCTTAATTAACATGCAAGGACTCTGAACTGCTGATCTCAAGACCAACATCTCTTTTGACACTGCTATGGCAAAGATGAGACACCAGAGTTCCAATCTGCGTATCACTCTTAGCTCTATTTGGACTTCATATTTTGGAATTCAGAGAGAGTTTGGTCTCTATTTCTCTTCTCCCCCATCACTTAGGTTAAAGCACCTTAAACTTTCTCATCAAAATATTCCTAATGGCAGAGATTAGTGAAAATGTATCTTTGCAATGTAATTGAAAAACAGTCCCTTGCATAGGCTATACATTTCTTTTTATTTCAAAATACACTCATGCATAACAATGAACATGCTCTTCTTGGAAGTTTTGTTTCTCAACTTAAAAATTAATGCAAATTTTATACTTTACTGAGTAATACATAATTATTCTATTTATATGTGTTTTTTATCCAAAATTTTTTAACAAATTTGAAGCTTTGAGAAGAAGTGCCATACAACATGCATACCTTAGTTTGAGAGTAAGGGTGGTAAGAGGTTCATTTAAAATTCATTAATTCAATTTTCACACTTTCATTCATTTAAAAAGTACTTATTTAATACTTATTTTACGCAAAGATGATACAGATAGGATATGGACATAGATAATACATACTGTCTGTCCAAGAAAAGCTCAAAATCATAGCAGGGAGACAGCCTAGCAAATAATTCTAATACTTACCAACCCTCTCGTAATAAATGCTGTTGTAATAAGCCTTAATAGTTATTAATAAAGTATTAACAATCTCTTTATCTAGCCTTGTATTTGAAACTCACATGGGCCATTTCCAGGCAGTGAATGCGTATTGATGCCATGAATGTAAATGCCACTTCTCAATTGCTCTCTAATTTAGGTTCTCTTTGAGGTTTTGCTGTGAGTGTATCTCCTATAAGCATCTTTATATAGGAGAGTAGATGTCTGAGACAGCAGGCCAGTCCAAACCTTTCTATCATTATAGCATTTCATATATTTATTTGATGTGTTCAACACTAGGACCCACCATCTCTTAGCTGTAGCATTATTTTTCATACTACAGCCTTCCATGCTGACCACAACTTGTTGATTATTGATATCCAGTACTTTGATTTGATCAATATTAAGGAGTTTCACTGTTATTACTCAGATTCAACTTGCTTACATTTTTTTCGGTGCTCTTATCTATCTTCACCATCCTATCATGGGATCTCAAGGTCATTGCAATTTGGATTTGGATTCCTTCTAACATACTGTTAGCATTTCTTATGTGCTTTCTCAAAGTTGTTCTACATGGTTCAGCTATTTCTCTCTTTTAAAAAGCTTTTAAATTAAAAATGTATATATCCTCAAAAATATATAAAATCATTCAATAAACACTCACAAATACAAATATTTCGTGCAAAATATGCAAAACCTATTAATAGCGTGTGTGAAATTTCAGGCCGGGTTTTAGCAATACTGAATAAATATTGGGCTGGCCAAAAAGTTCATTCGGTAATTGAATACGTTGTCTCGGTGAAAATGAAAAATGTGTCTTTTATTTTTATGTAAAACCAAACGAACTTTTTGGCCAACCCAATAAATGTCAGCTATGAAGAGAGATTTTATAAACACTCACTCATTACCTGTCACCTACCAATAACATTTGTAAATTAGAAGTTATGCTGTTCAGGTGGTTTCTGTATGTTTAATGGTTCATTCATTGACAAGAATGGCATGTAACAGATAAAACCTGGAGAAACATGCCTGAGTATTTTATATGTAGTAACAAGTAAAGCAATGTGAAATAACTGCTTAATAAAGTTGAAAACAATCTACTGAAGAGATTTAAAAGAAGACTTTTTTCCCACTTGGAAGAATTTAGGTGGGTTTCATGAAGAAGGTGGCATTTGAATTGGACTTAAAGCAGAGGTGAGCAAACTTTTCCTATGAAGGGCCAGATAGTAAATAGTTAAGGTTCTGTGGGCCAAGAGGCAAAACTGAGGATATTAGGTAGGTACTTATGTGACCGTCAAAAATGCAACTATTTAAAAATGTAAAAGCCATTCTTAGCTTGTGGTCTGGACAAAAAACAGGTGAAGGGCTGCATTTGGCTGCAGGGTATAGTTTGTTGACCCCTGACTTAAAGAATGACTAAGATTTTCTGAGCTGAGAAAAAGCATAAGCAAAAGCACAGAGTTGTGTGTTCTTTGAATGTGAAAAGGCGTAGGAGGAAGTATATCTGGAAATATATTAGAAGCCAGATCATGGAGGGTATAATGTGATGTGTTAAAAGTTTAGTTAATGGGAACCACTGCAGGTTTATAATAGGTCATTTATTAGTGGCATTTACTGAACACTTAGTATGGGCCAATAATATGCTCTCTGAAGTTTGACTCCAAATCTTATATTCTAACCTCTATGATTTATTGCTTCTTGTGACCAGCATTGATTCAGCAATCTTTGTTTTATGCTTACTATAGGCTAATTAAGAGTATGACAATACATATAGCATAGTTCTTATTCCTTAGGTATTTACAGTCTTATGTATCATAAACCATAATAAAGGATATCAATATGAGGAATTTGTGGCCACACAAATTTAAGAATGACCCCTTATAGGCTTTCAAAAATCATCAAATATTCTGCAAAAGCCTATGTGATAAGAGTAGCTACTATATGCATTACTTATAACTATACCTCCAAAACACACTCAAATACACACATGTGCAAACACATAGACACACACTTGTCAGAGTCCTGGTTGAGAAGGGAGTTTAGGAGACTGGAGCAAAGTCAGGGAACTGAAATTCTTTCAGCAGCTTGGGCCAGGAACAACTTAACTTATCCACATATGGCCCCCAGTGCTATCATATAGACACATAGTTGAGGCTCTTCGTCTCTTTTTCACTTAGAACAACCAGCCTCTTGACTCTGAGAAGCCACTATTGAAGCCCTTCTGTATTTATTAATGCTACTAACAGACTTTAGCCGAAGGCCATATTTCTGTTGCTAAGTAACAAATTACCACTAACTTAGCAGGTTACAAAAATTCATTTATTATCTCACAGTTCTGTCGGTTAGAAATCTGGATGGACTCTGTTGGGTTCTCTGCTTAAGGTCTCAAAAACTGAAATCAAGATGTCACCCCAGGCAGGCTTTTATCTGGAGGTTTTGAGGGAAAATCCTGTTAAAATCTCGTCAGGTTGTTGGCAAAATCCAGTCCCTAGTGGTTGAAAGTCTGAGGTTCCTCTTTCCCTGGAGGCTGTCAGCTGGGGGCTGCTCTCTGCTCCTAGAGTTCACTCCTATTCCTTCTTTCACAGCCTCCTGCATCTCCAAGCCATCAAGTCCTTCTTACGCTTTGCATCTTTCTGCTTTCCCCTTCTGCCACCAGTTAGAGGAAGCACTCTGCTTTTAAGGACTCCTGTGATTAGACCAACCAACCACTTGGAAAAACTCTTTAAGGTCAACTGTACTGTTTAACATAACATGATCACCGGAGTGATATGTCATCGTACTCCAGGTTTTGAGGATGAGAACATGACTTCTTTGTGGTGAGGCACCATTCTAGAAATTCTATCTACCATGCTATAGAGTGGGGTGGGGACAAATGGAGACTAGCAAAAACAAAGCGGTAAGAGAATAATCAAAAAGGAAGAAGAGTGAATACTATGGGTTACATGTTGGGGCTCCATGAAGTGCATACTACATCAGCTAAATTGATCCTTCTTTGTGATAGTGTCACGGATGATACAGATATACGAGAAGCAGATGTGATCATGTTGAATTTTAGTAAAACCTTTTACTCTCTCCTACACAGAAATTCTCATTCACCTACTATGAGGATAAAACATAAATATGTAGATTTGCAAATACAGAGAGCTTATGGGACTCTTCTTTTAATGGCTTGAACATCAAACTGTGGCATGTTTTGCTATATGCATTGAGTTGACAAAACCTTGTATACTTTGACCACACAGATTGCATATCTTTTTATTAAACCTCTTGAATTTTCCTGGTGTTTAGAAACCAGTCATTTATGTCTTTCTAGAATTAGATGGGCAAATAGCTGTCATCGGCTTATCAACCTGGGAAAAAGAGATGATTCGTGTGCGTTGAAAGATGTGTCATATAAGAAATTCAAATTCTCTCAGTGTATCAATGTAAAAAACTTTCTCAGGAAAATATACATTCTCTAGGTGTCACCAGAAATTCTCAGTGTGACCTCATTGGAAGAGAGAACAGAGAGTTTGAAGCAATGAAGTACTACTGCACATTCCACCCATACTCAATGCGTAATGAAAATTTACAAATTGACTTAGCCTCTTTTGCAAGGGAAGTCACCCCCCGGGAAAGCAGATGCGAAATGTGTGTGGCTATAGTCTCAGAAAATCGAGATACAGTTTTTCTAAGATTTCACATACCTGAAAAGAGCAATATCCTCTTTAAGTTTCATGGTCATAGAGGTGGTAGAGTGCAGCATATGCTCATGAAAATTGCAAACAACCTTGGCTACACCTCTTACATGGTGAAACGAAAAAAATACAGATTATAAAAATGCTTCAGTAAATATAAGCTCAATCAAGCCGAGGCAATACATAGTAATGCCATAGGGATTCTTTTTTTTTTTTTTTTAAATCTTCTGAAAGAGATTGGTCTTGCTAAAGCAGAGCAGAAACGTTTTACTAATTGTACAGGTCAAAAGTTATATATGAATAAACAAAGTGGTAATTTTTAGAAATTAAATATATATATATATATATATATATATATCAACTAAATTGAATTTATAAGATTATTAACTTCTATAGTCAAGAAATCCCCATCAAACAGACATTATATTTAGCAGTATCTGAGCTTTAATAAAGCAATGCATTGAGTGTAGTCTGTATTTGCTGTAAGCGTGTTTAAGGGTTTTCAGAGAAGAAAAATAAAATAATGAAAGAAGAAATAGGACTGTTAAAGAAAGCAGTTGGTGTCAGTTTATTTAGAATAGCAAAAGCAAGGCGGTTCCTTCTTCCTAGATATATGACACATTAGTACCAAAAAAACCCCACAACTTATTCTGAATTGTGACTTCGCTTAACTATAACTAATAATAAAAATGAATACGTATTATCTTTCTTTTATAGAGATATTGATAGATAAAATCCTATATTTCTACTTTGGAAAAACTCTAAATGTTTTAGAGTTTATGTTGTTGTTCAGATGTTGTTGTTCATTAACAGTGTTAATGTGGTTCAGATTTCAAACCATTGAGCTGCCTTTTTGTGCATAGTAGGACAGCCTGGCTTAGCTCACTGTTTTGGCAAGAAAGAATTCTGATATATTGTCATAGAAATCAAGGAAATTATCATTTTGTGGCTGATAAAAACAAGTAGATCCAATATATAAAGCTATTGGATATTGTTCTGGAATCATCAGTCACTGTTAATCTTTTACAACTTTACTTAAAAAAATAATGCTTTAACACACTAAAGGGATATACTACCACCAATTTCCTCTCATATAAATGACTTCTTACTTGCTAAGGTTTCCTTTTGGGACAAAAGACTGTTGATACTGAATGAGTCATTGTAAATAGCACAGATGCTGTACATTTTCTCAAGCCTGTTTTTCCTGAAGTTACACACAAGGACTTTCTTAAATACTGGACAGATGACGTGGGGCAGGGAGATGCAGACAAGAAAAAAAACATACAGTAAAAAAAGTAGTACGTAGAAAGAGAGCAGTACGGTGATGGCTTCAAGGTCATACACTGAGGAACCATACTACCTGCCCACTAGTTACAACCATCCATCATTATGTCTCCCTAATCCTCTGAGAGTCAGAGCCACTATTTTTAAAGGTCCAGACAAATGTCATCAAATAGTGTATCAATCTACTTTGTTAAGCATTCTTCTTTAAATAATTAAATCCATTTCATTGTTTTCCATAATGTAAATGCAAATTTATTTCGACTATAAAATTTCGCATATACTTTCCCTAAAATTTACACCTACATTTACTGTGTAATTAGGGTGAAAGAATATATTCTGGCACATTTTTTGCAAATAGGTTCTGACAGATTGTTCAGTGTGGTGTCTAAAACAAAATCAATAGTCTGAATGATCATCAATTAGGGATGCTCTGAGCCAGCCGGCTGCTGATTGAAACAATAAATTTGGAAGGTAAGCTGGCTTAGTATTATTTGATAAAAATCACTGGGAGGGCAGTTCTTTAGAGTCATTAAAATAATATTTCAAAGGAAGAAATTCCATTAACTCAGAGGTTTTCTCTCGGTAACAGCTTGAGCTGTGAACAGTTTCAAATTTTAATTGCATAAATATTTCTATTTTCTCTTCATTGCACTCCACAAGTATTTTTTAAATTCTCAAACCATAAGCATTCTTTCATCTTACACTTCCACAAATGCCCATAATTTGACCACTGTGCTTTGCCTTGTTATATTGTTTTAGCGTAACAGCAAACATATTAAAATCTCTGGCACTTTACACGCTAATTTTCTGGTTACTTAGTGCTGCTCCGGCTTCCTGTTTATCTACTCTCCCTTCTATAAGAATAGCAAGAAAACAGCTGCATGCTGATGTGGATTTTAAGTTACGCGAATGTCACTGCAACCCTAAAGCACATCTGTGACTTCCAGCAGAAATGTGCAGGTATTTCTGTTGCCAGGGGCTCTCTTGCTCCTAGGAATCACCAAAGTGATGCAAGCGAAAAAAGCGATCTAGCAGCAGAAATGACCCTGCCTGAATCATTCAAATATTGACAACAATACACCCTTTTTAAGAGCCTGAAATGTATGCTATGCCTTTTCTTGGGAAAGTACTGTACAGAGCTAAATTGGAAATCTTTCAGTTAATCACATAATTCAAAAATACATGCTGTATGCCTACTGCACATAAGACATTGCAACAGAATCATGACGGATACACAGACAAGATTAAGAAACAATAATTAACCTTAAGGATCTTACAGTCTATTTGTTACAAAAAATGATGTGCAAATGAAAATTAAATAGCATAAAAATCAAATGACAAGATAATGATGCAAAAGATACTGTGTTCTAGCTCAGTGTCTTACATATGGGGGATAGTCAATACATATTAGTTGTCACGATTAATATACCCGAGTGCTTTATGAGTCCAGACAAGAGCCATCTCTGTGGAAACTTCAGGAAATTTGAACTGGGTTGTTGTGTCAAGGATGGGTAGGGCTTGAGACAGTGAATTTATTTATTTATTATTTATTTATTTGATATGGACCATTTTAAAAGTCTTTATTGAATTTGTTACAATAGTGCTTCTATTTTTTTTATGTTTTGGTTTTTTGGCCACAAGACATGTGGGATCTTAGCTCTCTGACCAGGGATCAGATGTGCACCCCCTGTATTGGAGGGCAAAGTCCTAACCACTGGACTGCCAGGGAAGTCCTGAGACAGTGAATTTAATCAAGGCAAAACTCCCCATACTTTATACCTACCTACTGGAACTTATTGGGTTCAGGAGTCTTTAGTTCCACTTGAAAGTGGTACTCTGCATGGCTACATCATTGTCCTTCTTCTTTATGAGCAAATAAAAGAAGATGACCAGTTGGGCTTCACTGAAACTGGAATGATTAAAAAATATGTTTAAGGTGTTCCAATTGTTAAACTTATCTAGATGTCCCAGACTCTCTAATTCTTTTCTATGGCATATTTTTTAATTATACTTTTTATTCTGCGGTAATTGAAAGAAATGCATATATAAGAAGTAATACAGAGAGATTCCACATACACTTTACCTAGTTTCCCCCAATAGTAGCATCTTGCAAAACTATACTACAAGATAACAACCAGGATATTATCATTGATGCAGTCAAGGTCAAAAACATTTTCATCACAACTAGAATCCCTTAGGTCGCCCTTATGTTTGCTGCTACCTGTCTCCCACTCCTTTGTTAATTCCTGATAACCCCCAATCCATTCTCCATTTTTATACAGACATACCTCATTTTATTGTACTTTGCAGATACTGTGTTTTTTACAAATTGAAAGTTTGTGATAACCTTGCTTCGAGCAATTTGATGGTGCCATTTTTCCAAAAGCATGTGCTCACTTCATGTCTCTGTGTCACATTTTGGTAATTCTCGCAATATTTCAAACTTTTCTTATTATTATATTTGTTAGGGTGATCTGTGATCAGAGATCTTTGATGTTATTATTGCAAAAAGATTACGACTTGCTGAAGGCTCAGAGGACGGTTAGCATTTTTTAGTAATACGTTATTTTTTAATTAAGGTTTTAACATTGTTTTTTAGACATAATGCTATTGTACTAGTGATAGAAAACAGTATAGTGTAAACATAAGTTTTATGTGCACTTGGAAACCAAAAATTCGTATGACTCACTTTATTGCAGTATTTGCTTTATTGTGGTAGTCTGGAACTGAACCTGCAATATCTCTGAGTCATGCCTGTAATTTTGTCATTTCAAGAATGTTATATAAGTAGAATCATACAGTATGAAACCTTTTGGTATTAGCTTTTTCACAGCATAATTCCTTGAATATTCATTCAGGTTTTTGCATGTATCAGTAGTTCATTTTATTGCTGAATAGTATTCCGAGGTATGGATGTACCATAGTTTGTTTAGTCATTCATTTGTTAAAGTGTATCTGTGTTATTTCTGGGTTTTGGCTATTATGAATTAAGCTGCTGTAAACATTCGTGTACAGGTTTTGTGTGAATATACTCTACACTTCTCAGGGGGGAGTCTCCAGGAAAGCAATTGCTTGATCACATGGTAGTTACATGTTTAGTTTTTAAGAAATTGCCAAACTATTTTGCAGAGTGGCTGTACCATTTTACATTCTCACCAGCAGTGTATAAGTGATCCAGTATCTCTAAATCTTCACTAGCTTTTGGTGTTGTTAGTACTTTTTCTTTTTCTTTTTTTAGTCATTTTGACAGATGTGTAGTGATATCTCATTGTGGTTTTAATTTTCATTTTCCTAATGACCAGTAGGACTGAATATCTTTTCATGTGATTATTTGCCACCTGTATATCTTAGTGAATCATCTTTTCATGCGTTTTGTTCACTTTCTAATTAGGTTGTTTGTTTCTTTCACTGTTGAGCCTTGAGAGTTCTTTATGTGTAGTAGGTACTAGTCTTTTGTTGAATATGTGGTTTGCAAATATTTTCTCTTGCCCTGTACCTTGTCTGTTTTATTTATTTATTTATTTATTTATTTATTATTTTTTTTAGTTTTGATGAAGTCCAAATTATCTTTGCCTAATCTAGATGCTGAGGATAGTCTTCTACGTTTTTTCTAAATTTTTTGTAGATTTAAATTTGAGTATAAGTTAATTTTTGTACAAGGTGTGAGACTTAGGTTGAGGTTCATTTTCCTTTTTGCCTATGGATGGAAGGTCCAATTACTCCATCTCCATTTGTCGAAAATGTTATCTTTCTTCCTTGAATTGCTTTTGCATCTTTGTAAAAAATTAGTAGGGCATATTCATGTGGATCTATTTCTGGGTTCCCTGTTCTGTTCCAACGATCTTTGCATTTATGCCTCCACTAATATTATAGTCTTCATAATTGTAGCTATGTAATGTTTTGAAATCCTTTCTACTTCATTTTCCTTTTTCAAAATTGTTTTTACTATTCTACTTCCTTTGTCTTTTCCATATAAATTTTTGAATAATCATGCCTATATCCACTTTAAAAAATCTTGCTGGTATTTTGATAGGGGTATTGTTAAACCTTTATATTAATTTGGGGGAAACTGAAATATTTACTCTTGAGTCTTCAAATCCATGAACAAATAGGTTACTCCTTTTATTTATAAATATTTATATTTTTATAATTTTTATAAATATTTATAAATATGTATTATATATTTATAAATCTTCTTTGATTTCTTTCATCAGCATTGTATAGTTTCCAGCACACATGTTCTGTACACGTTTGTTAGATTTACCCTTAAGTATTTCAATTTGTGGATAATTGGACATTTTAAAAATTTGGTTCATTGCTAATATAGAGAGATAAAATTGATTTTTGTATGCTTATCTCATATCCTGTGACCTTTTGAACTCACTTATCAGCTCAGGAGTTTTTTGACAGATTCCTTGAAGTTTCCTATATAACTAATCACGTTATCTACAAATAGGGGCAGTTTTATTGCTTCCTTTCCAAAATCTTAGCATTACGATTAGATTGTATGTCAGTTTTTAACATTTTTTTGTTTGCTTTCATAACAGGTCAAGGAAAGACTGTACTGAAAGACCTTGTAATGTACTGCTTACATGCGTCTGCTTTGGGTTTAGTCAGAAGTAGGTGTGATTCCATGCTCTATCTCCTCCTAGCAATGTTACCTAGGGCAAGTTTCATAACCCCTCTAAGCCTCAGCTTCTTCAGCTGCTAAATGATACAATGCACTTATTCATTCAATAAATTTAAATTCAGTGTTTAAAAAACTTGATAATAAAAGTGCCTGCTTATCTCACAGAGTTGTGAGAATTGAATAACATAATGCTGGCAAAATACATAGCCTAAGGTAAGAATTTAAACTTTATTATCACTATTATTATTTGACCATGACTATCAAATGAAAGATTTACCTATAACAATGCAGTTAATCAGTGGTTCTCGGGGCAAGAGGAATGATCTTATCTCCAACGCAAGGGACATTAGGAAATGTCTGGAGACATTTTTGGCTGCCACAACCAGGGGAAGGATGTGCTATTGGTATCTAGTAGGTATCAAGGATGTTGCTAAGCATCCTACAATGCATAAGAGAGCCCTTCCTAATGAAGGATTATCCAGCCCAAAATATCAATGGTACCAAGGTTAAGAACTGATTTAGATAGATGATAGATTTCTATGTGTGAATATGTTAAAAATCACTTATAGTTTACCAGTGAATCCCCATGCTCCCCTTTAACCCTTGGCCTAAACCCATTCTCCAGGATCCCTTCTTTGATTGGCCACCTCAAATTCAGAACTGCCCTTGGTCTGTCACCCTTTCAGTAATATATTAATTTATACTCCTGGATCTGAATTGGTTCACTAGCCAGAGAGCGAATGTTTGCATGCAGGGACTGTATATTCTTTGGGAGCAATTCCGCTTTGCTAGTACACGTGGCTGATAGCCATTAAATATGTTTAATAACTCTTCCTTTGACTTTGCTTCTTTGGTCTTTAACTCTGGTTACTTTTAAAATTTATGCTTTTCTTTATGCCTATTTTAGCAACTCCTCAGAATTAATGATGTGACACCTTGTCTACCAATAAAATTCAGTAGCTGTGCTAGAAAATTGCTCTTTTCCTTTCAAAATGCTTTCAGTGTATGCTTGTCATTAATATTTTCTGTTAGAAACACCCTAAACAGCAATGTATATAATATGAATTCATATTGATATTAAAATCAACATTTGAAAAACTGACTCAAAATCAGTAGAAAAATTCAACTGATGATTGAGTACAAATTCTTTTCCAAGGAAACCAATCTGAAGCAGAATCTGAATTCAAATACCTTTGGTGACTGTTTTTGCCTGCTGTGAGATTTTCTACTGATCACAAGCACTTTTACAGCATAACCCCTGGTCTCTGAAGGTGGAAATAGAAATGTTCAGGATTACCTCTAGGTCATGTTGAAAATATCACCTCAGTATCAAAAATAAACTAGTCAAGAACTTTATTCTCAGTCATCATACCTATAGCTAGAGTGTGCTTTTCTTTAAAGGATAAGCTTTGAGAGGTGCATCGTATTCCAAAAATGCTCTCCTACAGGTGCCACTGAGCCTAAATTCCTGCCATCACAGTAAACCTTCTGAGTTAAAACATTGTGTTTCTCACAAGGGACTGTCAAAAGATAATACCGGTATAAGCACCAAGAGAGGAAATGTACTAAAGTTTTTCATCAGCTTGCATACAATCTAACATATTAATGTTTGAATCTAAAGGGACAAAGAAATACAATTTTTTCCAATTCAAAATCAGATGGGGATTAACCCATCAGCGTTCTAGCTAGTCATATGGGTTAGAGGGTAAGTTTTAGGTATTTGGACACTTAGGTGTATCTGATATGTTTCTTCCGCTAATGCAAAATGATCCAAGGGATAGTCTACAAAAGCAGATACTTACCTGGCAAGCTGCAAGGGGAAATCCCTGCCTCAACATATAGGTCCTGCCCAAGGAGACAAGAAGACCAGGTAACATACATGAGGGCTTAAATGATGTAGATAGAAGCCATAAATGTGGGAAACATAAGGATGAGGGTTCCCCTGGCCCGTAACATGGAAAATAGCATGATCAACTGTCAGAGACGAGAAAACAGAAGGCACAAAGGAGATGCATTTTCGTGGAGGTAAAGTGATGAGGGATTGTAAAGAATAAAGACAGTCCCAGTGTTGAGTCCTCTTGATTGAGGCCCTAATGAATTCCCTAAAAGTGGGCCCCTCATGTAAGATTCTATAATTGAGAAGAATGGAGGTAAGAGAAGGACAGCCTGGTGGCCCTGGATTAGGTGAGGAATAGATTGGAGAAAGGTTAAATGAGAGTTAAACTGCAAATGACAAAGACAAGCTCTGTTACTCAGTGGTATGTATTAGGCTGGCCTTGCAAATCACAGTGCAAGACTTGGGCATTGGAGAAAAATAGAATGAGTAGCTTTGTTTCTTTTTTATTGTTGTTCGTTCTTTTTTAAAAATTTTTATTGGAGTATAGTTGCTTTACAATGTGTTAGTTTCTGTTTTACAGCAAAGTGAATCAGTTTACATATACATATATCCCCTCTTTTTTGGATTTCCTTCCCATTTAGGTGAGCACATAGCACTGAGTAGAGTTTCCTGTGCTATACAGTAGGTTCTCATTAGTTATCTATTTCATACATAGTATCAATATATATGTCAATCCCAATCTCCCAATTCGTCCTGCTTCCCCTTCCCACCTGGGGAAGTCTTTGTTTCTTGCCCTCAAGGAATTTATAGGTTAACCCAGTGGGATTATTTGCTTCCATTAATGTCAATGAGATATATTGCTTCCATTTATATGAAATAAAATAAATATCTTAAAAGCAACTGATCATGGTCAGTTTATTTAAAAAATGCACTGTGTGATGTGACATATGTAGTATGTGATGATTATGTCATGTCATTGAGCTTTCATTTATTCAGTCATTTGTTTGGAATTAAAACACTGGAGCCCTGACTCTTGCAGGGCTGGAAACAAAAGGGAAAATTTTATCTAGACAGTTAGAAAAATAAAATGTGAGAAAGCTTCCAAGACTGATTTTGCATGAAACACAATGAGGGTCCAACAAGTAGCAGAAAGCAGCAGTCAACATGACATTGGCCCTCTGGTTTACAGCACCTGGCAACAGCTGTAATGGATGTCCTACAAACAGACAGAATGATTCAGGTAAAAGCTGAGCAACATTCAGTGGCAAATCTTTCCTCAGAGGAAGATGAATGTTTAGACACATTTAATCAGTTCTTCTCCATTTCTGACACTGGCTGAATTCTGATTTACCCCTTATTTGATAGTGTTAATTTTAGGCTGTTTTCATGAAATAATGCCCCATAAAATGTTCTTGTGCCAAATTTTTTAAAATGTGCTAAATAAATACTACTAAACATCAATTTGGAAAGGAGACATTTTGTGCATAGAATCTAAAATACCCCAAATCAAAGTAGGTGCAAAAATGAGGCCCTGATGAAATGGATATGGCTTTTCCAGCAAAGGTGAAGTGAGTTTTTATTGTATTTTTTAAAGTGAGAAACAGAATTACTCTTACTAACTGTGGGTGAAGAGAGAGCCCCCATTGGGGTCATATTTGATAGCTTTTAACTGGCAGCAAGATGTTTTCAGAAGCCACTCTGGCTTGTAGATGAAAACTCATAGGGAAGACAAGCTTTCTCTCACACAGTGAGAGAACAGGGTTTTCCAGCAGACAAGTGAGAAATTTCAAATGCTTCACAGTAAAGAATCAAACTGTTTTGCTGATAATTTCATCATTAGTTATTTTGTGCAAGATGAAATGGGGGAATTCTAGGTCAAGATTCTCTATTTTTCATTAGGTAACATAAACAAAGAACCTGTGAATAGATCACTCCCGACACAGTTATTATCTAAAAAGAATTAGCAGAAATTGTGATTCAGATGTATGCTGCAAAGGCAGCAGTTCTGGGACTGTGTGGGTGGGTGTAAAAATCAACACTAAGATTTGCAAAACTCTAAGGCCAAAAATCAGAACTAAACTCATACAATTTTAGGGCAATAGATAATTCAGAGTACCGCAGATCAATCTGAAATAGTCAAAAATTATACACTGGTGCAGGGAAAGAGACCAGAAAAAGTACAGTAATCTTTTAGGAAACTATTATTATTATTCCCAAGAAGAGCAATTTCATTGCATTTGTTTCCCACTGGATACTGAGAAACCCCCAGAAGGAGACTGTGTCTTACGTGTTTTTGTATCCCAGTGCCTAGCTCATGTCCTGGCACATAGTGCATGTAAAATATTCATGGAGGAAATGAAATTACAAACCAACTCCAGAATATGAAGTCTGGGTCAGATGGGCTAAATCAACACTGTTCAATAGAGATTTCTGTGATGATGGAAATTTTTGGCACTGCCCAATTTGATAGCTGCAGCCAAGTGTAGCTATTAGGAACTTGAAATGTGGCTAATGCAACTGAGGAACTGCATTATTAATTTTATTTAATTTTAAATAATTTAAACATAAAATTTAGTAGCCACATGTTGGACAGTGTAGTGCTAATTTTGCAAAAGAGCAAAGGGAACAGAAGTTATTGGTTTCATATCCTGCTATTTTAATACTATTCGACTATCATCCATCTCCCCTCCTCCCAATTTATCATCTTTCATCAAGTAAGAAATCCCAAGAGAAAATATAGTCCCATATTTCAGGTTAGTTAAAAGTGACTATGGACATCCGTGCCTTGTTCCTGGTCTTAGAGGGAATGCTTTCAGGTTTTCACTGTTGAGAATGATGTTAGCTGTGGGTTTGTCATATATGGCCTTTATTATGTTGAGGTAAGCTCCCTCTATTTCCACTTTCTGGAGAGCTTTTCTCATAAATCGGTGTTGAATTTGTCAGAAGCTTTTTCTGCATCTATTGAGATGATCATATGGTTTTTATTCTTTAGTTTCTTAATGTGGTATATCACATTAATTGATTTACAGATATTGAAGAATCCTTGCATTCCTGGGACACATCCCACTTGATCATGGTGTACGATCCTTTTAATGTGTTGTTGGATCCAGTTTGCTAGTATTTTGTTGAGTATTTTTGTGTCTATGTTCATCAGCGATATTAGCCTGTAATTTTCTTTTTTTGTGGTATCTTTGTCTGGTTTGGATATCAGGGTGATGGTGGCCTCATATAATGAGCTTTGGAGCATTCCTTCCTCTGCAATTTTTTGGAAGAGTTTGAGAAGGATAGAAGTTAGCTCTTCTCTAAATGCTTGATAGAATTCACCTGTGAAGCCATTTGGTCCTGGATTTTTGTTTGTTGGAAGTTTTTTTAATCACTATGTCAATTTCAGTACTTGTGATTGGTCTGTTCATATTTTCTATTTCTTCCTGGCTGTGTCTTGGAAGTTTGTATCTTTCTCAGAATTTGTCCATTTCTTCTAGGTTGTCCTTTTTATTGGCATATAGCTAGACATAAAAAATGGCCAAAAAGTACATGAAAAGATGCTCAACATCACTAATTATCAGAGAAATGCAAATCAAAACTACAATGAGGTATCACCCCACACTTGTCAGAATGGCCACCATCAGAAAGTCTACATATGATATCACTTATATGTGGAATCTAAAAAAAGGGTGCAAATGAGTTTATCAACAAAACAGAAATATAGTTACAGATGTAGAAAACAAACATGGTTACTAAGGTGTAAGGGAAGGAGGGATAAATTGGAAGATTGGGATTGACATATACACAGTACTATATATAAAATATATAACCAATAAGGACCTACTGTATGGCACAGGAAACTCTACTCAATACTCTGTAGTGGCTTATATGGGAAAAGAATCTAGAAGAGTGGATATATGTATAACTGATTCACTTTGCTCTACACCTGAAACTGATATAACACTGTAAATCAACTATACTCCAATACACAAAAATTTTTTTAAAGTCTACAAACAATAAATGCTGGAGAGGGTGTGGGAAAAAGGGAACCCTCCTACACTGTTGGTGGGAATGTAAATTGGTACAACCACTATGGAGAACAGTATGGAAGTTCTTTAAGAAACTTAAAATAGAACTACCTTATGATCCAGCAGTCCCAATCCTGGACATATATCTGGAGAAAACCATAACCCAAAAGGATGCATGCACCCCAGTGTTCATTGCAGCACTATTTACAATAGCCAAGACATGGAAACAACCTAAATGTCCATCAACAGAGGAAGGGATAAAGAAGATGTGGTACATATATACAATGGAATATTATTCAGCCATAAAAAAGAATGAACTAGGGCTTCCCTGGTGGCGCAGTGGTTGAGAGTCAGCCTGCTGATGCAGGGGACATGGGTTCGTGCCCCGGTCCGGGAAGATCCCACATGCCACGGAGCGGCTGGGCCCACAAGCCATGGCCGCTGAGCCTGCGCGTCCGGAGCCTGTGCTCCGCGACGGGAGAAGCCACAACAGTGAGAGGCCCGTGTACTGCCAAAAAAAACAAAAACAAAACAAAAGAATGAACTAATGCCATTTGCAGCAACATGGATGGACCTAAAGATTATCATACTAAGTGAAGTAAATCAGACAGAAAGACAAATATCCCATGATATCACTCATGTGTGGATTCTAATTTTTAAAAAGATACAAATGAACTTATTTCCAAAACAGAAGCAGACTTACAGATATTGAAAACAAACTTACGGTTATCTAGGGGGAAATGTGGCAGGGGAGGGATAAATCAGGAGCTTGGGATGAACGCACACGCACTACTATATGTAAGCAACAAGGACCTACTGTATAGCACAGGGAACTCTGCTCAATACTCTGTGATAACCTAAATGGGAAGAGAATCTGAAAAAGAATAGATATATACATATGTAAACTGAATCACTTTGCTGTACATCTGAAACTAACACAACATTGTAAATCAACTATACTCCAATAAAATTTAAAAAGTGACTAGTCTTAGGGGTGGAGGAGTGGAAGGCATAAACTATTAGGTGTAAAACAGACTCAAGCATGTATTGTCAACATGGGGAATATAGACAATATTTTGTAATAATTGTAAATGGAAAGTAACCTTTAAAAACTGTATTAAAAAAATAAAGGACAAATTTCAACAGCCTTAAAAAAATCCAGTAAAAAAAGTGACTAGTGTTTTCATTGTTTATTTGCAATGAGTAAACATCACTTGTCCATCTCATAATCATGAACTCTGTGTCTACAGCAGAGCATCATGGAAGAATACCAGGCACACAGACCTGTTTGAATCCTAAGTCTGCCAAGTACTTGCAGAGAGTCTGTGGGTATGTTCCTTAAGTTCTCTGAGTCTCAGTTTTCTCATCAGTTTAATGGGGATTAGAACACCCACATGGTAAACTGTTGGGAGGATTAATGAAATTATTCTTAGTTTCTACAGTGCTTGAAACCTAAGAGATAGTAAATGGTAGCTGTTACTACTGCAGTTGGCCTCAAGGGTAAAATGATGTGCTAAGTGCCGTGAGGATGTTGAAGGATACAGTATAGCCCTTGACTTTTTAGAATGATTTCCTAAAACATTCATTTATTCTATGTAAATACCAATAGTTTTTTTCTGTCCCTTATCAATATGTCATTAATCCTAGCCCCTGATACAAAGATTACAGGCATTTCTATCAGGCCCTGCATGCTTTTGAGGAAGAGATTCCTGTCTTATCTATATCTTCATACTCCTAGAATAGAACCTGGTACTTAGTCAGTGCTTAAAAACGATTATTGAATTTGAACAATATAAAAATACAGTCTTCACTGCTGCTACTAAAGGAAAACAAACAAACAATGTCTTTATAATCACAGCAACCAGCGATAGCTACAAATAGAAAATGCAATAGAACAGAAAACATCCCATTAACTATAGTAATATTCATGTTACACACAACTCCATCACACGCACATGGTAAATAAGTAATCTAGGCAAACAGTTAACAATTAATGTGAAAGAGCCATGGGAATAAAATTAGTAAATTTATATATATTTATATAAATTATCAAATATATATAAAGACTCTAGTTAATGCAAAGATGTACCTTGTTCTTGGGTAGGAAGATTAAATGTTGTAGAGAAACATAATACCTTTCAAAATCAATGGTTTGTGGATTTCCAGAAAGTTTTGAAAAATAAGCTTACCTTATCAAGTATTAAAACAAATTACAGGGCTTCAGTAAGTAAGCCAGGATAATACAGGCACAAGAATAGACATATAATAAGTGGAATTAAACAGATGAATTCAAAATGACCTCTAGAGAAAATAAGAGTTTAACATAGGAAAAGGGTCACCTACATGGGAAAAAAGATCCATTCAGCATATCACTTCATGCTATGTAGTGGTATGGTGAATAGTATTCTATTCTAATAAATTCTAGATGGATTAAGGGGTTATATGAAATTACGAGAAACAAGAAGAAAACCTGTCTGTTGTGGGGAAGGCATACTAAACATCAAAGAAAGTAAATCATGCAGTTAACAATTAATGGTTGTATGTCTATAGAATCTTTCAACATTTTATCATCATAAACATATGAACAAAATTAATTATAAACCAGAAACTGAAAAAAAAGTTTTATATTCACGATGAAAGGGAAGTTCATAGAGTACTGCAGTTAGGAATTCTTCAACTAAAGCCCTTGGTTCAAATGTTGGCAGGGTCCCATAATGATGCAACCTTAGGCAAATTATTTCACCCAAATGTTTGTTTTCTTCTTCTTTCATTTCCTTAAAATGAAACTTTGAAATAAAATACTTCATTGGGTTAACATGACAAATTTTAAAATGTTTAAAGCATCAGTGAATTATAGATAATCAACAAGGACCTAATGTATAGCACAGGGAACTCTACAATGCTCTGTAATAATGTAAATGGGAAAAGAATTTGAAAAATAATAGATATGTGCATATGTATAACTGAATCACTTTGCTGTACACCTGAAACTAACACAACATTGTAAATCAACTATACTCCAATATAAAAGTTTAAAAATAAATAAATAAATAAAACTGGAAAAAAAAACCCATCAGTGAATTACCTAAAACATAGTTAAAATAATAAATGGTGACCTAAAAATAACAAAGGGTTACTATCCTTGCTATGTGGTTTTATAGATTATGAATATTAATATATATTACTCTTTTTCTCATATGGGTCTTTCATTTTTCCAGGATAGTTATTTGGTTTCACTTTTATTTTTCCTGTCTTTTGTAAGAGAGAATTTTAAAATTTTTATTTAGTCAGATCTATCAGATTTTCCCTTCATGTCTCTGGGTTTTCCACTTTATTTAGAAAGTCTTCACCTTTTCAACTTCCTTGACATGATTGCAAAAATATTCTCCTCTATTTTTATCTAGTGTTTTGATTTTAAATCCATATAAAATTTATTTGTTAGGGTAAGGCACTGTAGATGGTCTACTTTAATTTTAAACGATTAACAGATTCTCACAACACTATTTCTTGAATAGTCTATCCTTTCCAAAAGTTTTAAATGCCATTTATTCAAGCTATATTACTATTTATTTATAGGTATTTTTTCTGGACTCTATTTTTTCCCACTGATTTATTCATCTACTCCTCAAACAAACTCCTTATTTTAATTACTATGCCTTTATGTTTTGATCTCTTTTAGGACAGTGTTCTTTATTAAAAGTTTCTATTATTGGATTTTTACATGAATTTTGGAATAACTTAGGTTCTATAAATATAATTTTCAGGTTTTGATTGGAATTGCTGTAAATTTATAGATTAATTTGTTAAAAATTGACATTCTAAAAAACTAAGTTTTTAAATCCTGGGCTTTGATATATTTCTCTTCTTATTGAGTTATTTTTAACATCATTTTCAATAAACTTGCAATTTTCTTCATATAGTCACATAGATTCCTTTTTTTCAATTTATTCTCAAGTATTTTATGTTTTTTGTTTATTGTTGTCACTATTACAAATGATATTCTTTTCCCCACTAAATTTTCTGATTGGGTATTCCTGCTTTAGAGAAATTTTCAGTTGATTCACATGGATTTTCTGTTAGATAATCTTATCATCATCACATATTAAAAGCTTTGTATCTTCCTTTACAACATTTATACCTTCCTTTACTTATCTTTCTTTTGCTTTAAATGAAGAGGGCCTATGTATGATGTTAAATAGTATTATTGTCCCTAATATTTATTAATAGGAATGTTTCTAATATTTAACCACAAGTATGATATTTTTTATTTCCGGTAGATAATCCTCATTGGGGTTAGGAAGGTTTTTTCCTCCCCTTTTCAAACTCCCCATCCTGGGGGCCATTCAATTGGAGAAAGAGATATTAGAGTTTTTTCCTGGGAGATAGATGCCTGAAAAATGGGTGGAGCAAGATAGTGTAAAATAGAGAGAAAAACTCTATTCAATGTTTTTACAAGAAAAAGGAAAAAATTTAAAGGAACACTTTATTGTTTTAATTATTTTAATTAATGACATTTGGAAGCAAAATTCCTTGCAATGCTTTAATTTTATATTTCTCTTTTCAAACTACATTTACATTTTTCTTAATACTCTGTTAGTTTTTCCACTCTTTCTGACTTCAACTTCTTCCCTCTCAATGGGCTGTTAACTTTATTCTTTCTTTAATTCTTTGCCATCTAGTGTTTTTTTTTTTTTTACAGTTCCTTTTTTTTCTGATGTTTCACATACTTTGGGAGTACTATAGCTACATTTACCAATTTATATGAAGCTGAAGTGAAGTCATGTTATTCCATGACTTAAAAATAAACTTTTTTTCCTTTGCACACTTTCCTGTAGAGAATTTAATATTTTAAACAAAATATTATAAATTAAAATTTAAAAGTAATATATTATAAACTTATTTCAACTTCACTCTTACTTAGGAGTTAGATATCGAACATATCCATTCATAAGAAACATTCTGATGAGATTTTTCTCCAGAATATTTTGAAAGGCTATTTTTGTTTCCTTATTTTTTTGCACTTTTGTTACACCAGCTTCTGAAGTGAACACACCATATCTTAACTACTCTGTAATACACAGTTATCATGGAGAGATGTGGTTTGATAGATAGCCAGAGACACATGAAAAAAAGTACAAGTTCTCCAATGTACAGAAACAAAAACTTAATGTAAATGCACAGAGCTAGTAACATAGTGGCACCTGCAGTGCATACTGGGCCCCATGTTCAGAAATACCTACAAACTGCTGTGAAGAGTCTCTCCAGGAATAAAGATTCCTTATAAGGAAAGCGAATGAGTGTTCCCCACTCTACACAGAGGAAGGAGACTGTGTGGAAAGAATGGGTAAAGCATCAGAAACTAAAGAATCATAAAAATTCTTTGGCCTAAGACCCTTTCCCTGTTTCTGGTTAATATTACATCTCTGCCTGGAGCAAGGGAAGGATGAAAAACCTGCTTTTCTGTGACATCAGTAATCTAGTTTTTTGGTCCATATGATCCTGGTAGGGTATGCTTTAATAAGGGAGGGAAGTTTGTTTTCTCTAGTACCACAAGAAAGAAAGAAATGCATTTTCCTCGTAATGCCAATACACTCATAAAAAGATTATCCACCTATCATCTGGAATCTGGAATTTGGAATCATAGAGGAATATGTGTATACACAGATGTGTGTCTTGATTTTTTAATAATTCTAATTCATCATTTTTTATTTTTATGCAATTTGATGTTTTCAATAGAAACTGCAAAGGTAGTATACATATGTGACTTCCTTAAATCATATAGTCAATAAATCAATCATTCTTTTGATTAACAATTTCTAAGTATCCATAAGCACAAGTCACTACTGTACTCTGAAACTAAAGAGGAAAAAAAAGATACAATTTCTGCTTTCAAGGATTTTATTCACTAGGAAAATTTAAACATTGCCCATGTTAATCGTTCAGTTATCCAGACCTATCCTGGCAGTCAGTGAAGAGACAGATGTTATAGCCAGATTACTCCACAGTCCAGGCCAGCCACTAAGCCACCACAAGTTTCTTAGTAGTTCTATGTCACACATTAAAATTTCATTATACAAACAATGAGATATGAAAATCACTGGTAGGCACTGGAGTTGGTCAGGGGCAGCAGCAGATTTGGGGTTAAACAACTTCTTCCAGGGAAGAAGGCCAGTGCAGCTGCTGTTATAACCCAAGATCTTGATCCACAACCACAGATTGGCATAGTGGCAGGCCAGCCATCTGCAGACACCTCACTAAGGACAGCTGTGTGGCTGACAGGGTCTTGGTGCTCAGGCCGGGTGTCAGGCCTGAGCCCCTGAGGTGGGAGAGCTGAGTTCAGGACATTGGTTCACCAGAGACCTCCTGGACCCTTGTAATATCGGTGAGAGCTCTCCCAGAGATCTCCATCTCAACGCTAAGACCCAGCTCCACTCAACAACCAGCAAGCTCCAGTGCTGGACACCCCATGCCAAACAACTGGCAAGACAGGAACACAACACCGCACATTAGCAGAGAGGCTGCCTAAAATCATAATGAGGTCACAGACACCTCAGAAGACACCACCGGATGCGGTCCTGCCCGCCAGAAAGACAACATCCAGCCTCACCCACAGAACACAGGCACCAGTCCCCTCCACCAGGAAGCCTACACAACCCACTGAACCAAACTTACCCACCGTGGGCAGACACCAAAAACAACAGGAACTGTGAACCTGCAGCCTGTGAAAAGGAGACCCCAAACACAGTAACTTAAGCAAAACGAGAAGACAGAGAAAAACGCAGCAGATTAAGGAGCAAGGTAAAAAATCGCCAGACCAAACAAATGAAGAGGAAATAGGCAGCCTACCTGAAAAAGAATTCAGAGCAACGATAGTAAAGATGATGCAAAATCTTGGAAATAGAATGGAGAAAACACAAACGTTTAACAAGGACCTAGAAGAACTAAAGAGCAAACAAACAATGATAACACAATAAATGAAATTAAATTCTCTAGAAGGAATCAATAACAGAATAACTGAGGCAGAAGAACGGATAAGTGACCTGGAAGATAAAATAGTGGAAATAACTACCACAGAACAGGATAAAGAAAAAAGAATGGAAAGAACTGAGGACAGCCTCAGAGACCTCTGAGACAACATTAAATGGACCAATATTCGAATTATAAGAGTACCAGAAGAAGAAGAGAAAAAGAAAGGGACTGAGAAAATATTTGAAGAGATTGTAGTTGAAAACTACCCTGATATGGAAAAGGAAATAGTCAGTCAAGTCCAGGAAGTACAGAAAGTCCCATACAGGATAACTCCAAGGAGAAACACAACAAGAAACATATTAATCAAACTATCAAAAATTAAATACAAGGAAAAAGTATTAAAAACAGCAAGGGAAAAGCAACAAATAACATACAAGGTTAACCCCATAAGGTTAGCAGCTGCTCTTTCAGCAGAAACTCTGCAAGCCAGAAGGGAGTGGCAGGACATATTTAAAGTGATGTAAGGGAAAAACCTACAACCAAGATTACTCTACCCAGCAAGGTTCACATTCAGATTTGATGGAGAAATTAAAACCTTTACAGACAAGCAAAAGCTAAGAGAATTCAGCACCACCAAACCAGCTATACAACAAATGCTAAGGGAATTTCTCTAGGCAGGAAACACAAGAGAAGGAAAAGACCTACTATAACAAACCCCCCAAAATTAAGAAAATGGTAAGAGGAACATACATATCGATAACTACCTTAAATGTAAATGGATTAATTGCTTCAACTAAAAGACATGGACTGGCTGAATGGATACAAAAACAAGACCGTATATATGCTGTCTATAAGAGGCCCACTTCAGACCTAGGGACACCTATGGACTGAACGTGAGGGGATGGAAAACGTTATTCCATGCAAATGGAAATCAAAAGAAAGCTGGAGTAGCAATTCTCATATCAGACAAAATAGACTTTAAAATAAAGACTATTACAAGAGACAAAGAAGGACACTACATAATGATTAAGGGATCAACCAAGAAGATATAACAATTGTAAATACTTATACACCCAACATAGGAACACCTCAGTACATAAGGCAAATGCTGAGAGCCATAAAGGGGAGATCAACAGTAACACAATCACAGTAGGGGACGTTAACACCCCACTTTCACCAATGGACAGACCATCCAAAATGAAAATAAATAAGGAAGCAGAAGCTTTAAATGATACATTAAACAAGATGGACTTAATTGATATTTACAGGACATTGCATCCAAAAACAAAAGAATATGCTTTCTTCTCAAGTGCTCATGGAACATTCTCCAGGATAGATCATATCCTGGGTCAAAAATCAAGCCTTGGTAAATTTAAGAAAATTGAAACCGTATCAGGTATCTTTTCTGACCACAACGCTGTAAGACTACATATGAACCACAGGAAAAATATTGTAAAAAGTACAAACACATGGAGGCTAAACAATACACTACTAAATAACCAAGAGATCACTGAAGAAATCAAAGAGGAAATCAAAAAATGCCTAGAAAAAATGACAATGAACATACGACTACCCAAAACCTATGGGATGCAGCAAAAGAAGTGTAAGAGGGAAGTTTATAGCAATAAAATCCTACCTCAAGAAACAAGAAAAATCTCAAATTAACAACCTAACCTTACACCTAAAGCAATTACAGAAAGAAGAACAAAAAAACCCCAAAGTTAGTAGAAGGAAAGATATCATAAAGATCAGATCAGAAATAAATGAAAAAGAAATGATGGAAACGATAGCAAAGATCAGTAAAACTAAAAGCTGATTCTTTGAGAAGGTAAACAAAATTGATAAACCATTAGCCAGACTCATCAAGAAAAAAAGGGAAAGACTCAAATCAACAGAATTAGAAATGAAAAAGGAGAAGTAACAACTGACACTGCAGAAATACAAAGGATCATGAGAGATTACTACAAGCAACTATATGCCAATAAAATGGACCACCTGGAAGAAATGGACAAATTCTTAGAAAAGCACAAACATCTGAGACTGAACCAGGACAAAATAGAAAATATAAATAGACCAATCACAAGCACCGAAATGCAACTGTGATTAAAAATCTTCCCACAAACAAAAGCCCAGGACAAGATGGCCTCACAGGTGAATTCTATCAAACATTTAGAGAAGAGCTAACACCTATCCTTTCAAACTCTTCCAAAATATAGCAGAGGGAGGAACACTCCCAAACTCATTTTATGAGGCCACGGTCACCCTGATACCAAAACCAGACAAAGATGTCACAAAAAAAGAAAACTACAGGCCAATATCACTGATGAACATAGATGCAGAAATCTTGAACAAAATACTATCAGTCAGACTCTAACAGCACATTAAAAGGATAATACACCATGATCAAATGGGGTTTATCCCAGGAATGCAAGGATTCGTCAATATATGCAAATCAATCAATGTGAAACACCATATTAACAAATTGAAGGATAAAAAACCATATGATCATCTCAATAGATGCAGGAAAAGCTTTCAACAAAATTCTAAACCCATTTATGATAAAAAAAAAACCCTCCAGAAGGTAGGCAAAGAGGGAACTTAACATAATAAAGGCCAATTATGACAACCCCACAGCCAACATCATTCTCAGTGGTGAAAAACTGAAGCCATTTCCACTAAGATCAGGAACAAGACAAGGTTGCCCACCCTCACCACTATTATTCAACATAGTTTTGGAAGTTTTAGCCACAGCAATCTGAGAAGAAAAAGAAATAAAAGGAATCCAAATCAGAAAAAGAAGTAAAACTGTCACTGTTTGCAGATGGCATGGTACTATACATAGACAATCCTAAAGATGCTACCAGAAAACTGCTAGAGCTAATCAATGAATTTGGTAAAGTAGCAGGATACAAAATTAATGCACAGAAATCTCTGGCATTCCTATACACTAGTGATGAAAAATCTGAAAGAGAAATTGAAGAAACACTCCCATTTACCACTGCAACATAAAGAATAAAGTGCCTAGGAATAATCCTACCTAAGGAGACAAAAGACCTGTATGCAGAAAACTATAAGACACTGATGAAGGAAGTTAAAGCTGATACAAACAGATGGAGAGATATACCATGTTCTTGGATTGGAAGAATCAACATTGTGAAAATGACTATACTACCCAAAGCAATCTACAGATTCAATGCAATCCCTATCAAACTACCCATGGCTTTTTTCACAGAACTAGATCAAAAAATTTCACAATTTGTATGGAAACACAAAAGACCCCGAATAGCCAAAGCAATTGTGAGGGAAGAAAACAGAACTGGAGGAATCAGGCTCCTGGACTTCAGACTATACTACAAAGCTACAGTAATCAAGACAGTATGGTACTGGCACAAAAACAGAAATATTGATCAATGGAACAGGATAGAAAGCCCAGAGATAAACCCACACACCTATGGTCACCTTATCTTTGATAAAGGAGGCAAGAATATACAATGGAGAAAAGACAGCCTCTTCAATAAGTGGTGCTGGAAAAACTGGACAGCTACATGTAAAAGAATGAAATTTGAACACTTCCTAACACCATACACAAAAATAAGCTCAAAATGGATTAGAGACCTAAGTGTAAGGCCAGATATTATGAAACTCTTAGCGGAAAACATAGGCAGGACACTCTATGACATAAATCACCGCCAGATCCTTTTTGACCCACCTCCTAGAGAAATGGAAATAAAAACAAAAATAAACAAATGGGACCTAATGAAACTTCAAAGCTTTTTCACAGTAAAGGAAACCATAAACAAGAAGAAAAGGCAACCGTCAGAATGGGAGAAAATATTTGCAAATGAAGCAACTGACAAAGGGTTAATCTCCAGAATATACAAGCAGCTCATGCAACTCAATATCAAAAAAAACCCAAACAACCCAATCCAAAAATGGGCTGAAGACCTAAACAGACATTTCTCCAAAGAAGGTATACAGATTGCTAAAAACACATGAAAAGATGCTCAACATCACAATCATTAGAGAAATGCAAACCAAAACAACGAGGTATCACCTCATACTGGTCACAGTGGCCATCATCAAAAAGTCTAGAAACAATAAATGCCAGGGAGGGTGTGGAGAAAAGGGAACACTCTTGCACTGTTGGTGGGAATGTCAATTGATACAGGCACTATCGAGAACAGTATGAAGGTTCCTTGAAAAAGTAAAAACAGGACTACCATATGACCCAGCAATGCCACTACTGGGCACATACCATGAGAAAACAATAATTCAAAAAGAGTCATGTACCACAGTGTTCATTGCAGCACTATTTACAATAGCCAGACATGGAAGCAACCTAAGTGTCCAGTGACAGATGAATGGATAAAGAAGACGTGGCACATATATACAGTGGAATATTACTCAGCCATAAAAAGAAACAAAATTGAATTACATGTAGTGAGGTGGATGGACCCATTGTCTATCATACAGAGTGAAGTAAGTGAGAAAGAGAAAAATACCGTATGCTAACACATATATATGGAATCTGAAAAACATGGTTCTGAAGAACCTAGGGGCAGGACAGGAATAAAGATGCAGACGTAGAGAATGGACTTGAGGACATGGGACACGGGGAGGGGGAAGGGTAAGCTAGGACAAAGTGAGAGAATGGCATGGACATATATACACTACCAAATGTAAACTACAAAGCTAGTTGGAAGCAGCCGCATAGCCCAGGGAGATCAGCTCGGTGCTCTGTGACCACCTAGAGGGGTGGGATAGGGAGGGTGGGAGGGAGACACAAGAGGGAGGGGCTATGGGGATATATGTGTACGTATAGCTGATTCACTTTGTTATAAAGCAGAAGCTAACACACCATTGTAAAGCAATTATACTCCAATAAAGATGATTAAAAAAAAAAAGAAAATCACTGGTAGTCTCATACCCTTCAGTTTTTACTTCAGTAAAAAGTATTTAGCCATGAATTTAAAATCATTTCTATAGACTATGTATTATGTAAGTACTTATTACTCAGAAACAAGTTAAAGTTTTCAGGTATCTCAAAATTTTTGTTTCAAAAACCTGTATTTTTGAAATACGGTTTTGTTTCAAAACTGTATTTTTTAAATACGGTTTTGTTTCAAAACTGTATTTAGGAAGACAGTTTATACAAGGAAATGCATATTAATTTAGCTTCCTGTACTTGGATTTTGTATTTTTCATATATTTAACTATGACATAAGGTAATGTTATTTTATTCACTGTCTCACCTTGTCTGTGACACCAGTTACAATACAGACAGATGGGGAAATTGGCCACCAATCATGGACCTCTACAGTAACTGCAGTTGCCTGAATCTGAGAGCCCTGAGTGAATCTAGATTGCAGTGCACTCTCAAGTCTCAGATGCAGGAGAAATCAAATCCCCAGGCTGAATGCCTCTGGCAGACGTGAGAGGATAGACTTTAATTTCCACATAGATGTAAAAGAATGCATATGGTTGAGAAGCCTCTCTCAGGACTATGAAGGAATTCACTCACTAATTCAGCAAATATTTTTATTTGAGTGCATTCTATGAGCATGATCATTTAAGTTGCCGCAATGCAGGAAGTCAAAGGCAATATATTTTAAAAGTTCTTCTCTGATTGTTAGAGCATGAAGTGAAAAAGACAGTCACTCTTAAGGTTTTAGAGAAATAATGAAGCATAACATACTGAAGTTCCATCAGTTTATTTCCCCTGTATTTCCTATATTGATAATTGACTTTTCAACTAATTGCCTTTATGTCTACAACTGGTATTACTGAGAATTAAGTTGCTAATTCTGTAGCTACATAAATCTTTAATAGTGATCTATAATCAGTATAGATTGATTTGTCTATGCAGCGATAGGTAGTATCTAATCTCCTAATGATGGTGCTGCTAGCCTACAATTCAGAAAAATCAGTAAATTAATCTCAGCTCAGGTATTATGACTGAATTTGTTATGTCACAGGGTCCATTACTCCTCATACTGAATTTAGGTTACCCTCTACACATACGCCAGTCACTTTTTTTGTACAGAACAATGATTTGACTTACGTATTGATACATCACAAAATGATTACCACAGTAAGTTTAGTGAGTGTCCATCATCTCATATAGATACAAAATAAAAGAAATAGGAAAAAAAAATTTTTTCTTGTGATGATTTACTCTCTTAGGATTTATTCTCTTAACAACTTTCATATGTAATGTACAGCGGTGTTAATTATATTCATCATGTTGTACAATATATCCATAGTACTTATTTACCTTATAACTGGAAATTTGTACCTTTTGACTACCTTCATCCAATTCCTCCTCCTCCCACGCCCTGCCTCTGAGAACCACAGATCTGATCTCTTTTTCTATGTTTGTTTATTTTGGAAGTATAACTGACTTACAACACTGTGTTAGTTCCTGGTGCACAACATAGTGATGATATTTCTATACATTTCAACATGATCACCACAAGTCTAGTTACCATCTGTCCACTATACAAAGGGTGTTATGTAATTATTGACTGTGTTCCCCACACTGTACACTTCATATCTGTGGCTCATTTATTTTGTAACTGGAATTTTATGCCTCAGTCTCCCTCACCTATTTCTCTCTTCCACCAACCCCTTCTTATCTGGCAACCACCTGTTTGTTCTCTGTATATATGACTTCTTCTGTTTTGTTGTGTTTGTTCAATTTTTTTGTTTCATAGATTCCACATATACGTGAAATCATGAAGTATTTGTCTTTCTCTGTCTGACTTATTTCAATCAGCATAATACCCTCTAGGGCCATCCACGTTGTCACAAGTGGCAAGATTCCATCACTTCTTTTTGTAGGTAAAAGAAACTTTGGATTTTTAATCACAGAAAATATATCGGTCTACTTATGACATTCAAAATTCCAGTTTCCTCTCATTAACTACTCCTCTGTTCTTCCAAATAGCAGTGTCTTCCATTTTTTAAATTTGCTTTATGAATATTAATAGTATATAATTATTTTATGAGACATTGGGAATGTACTACAAAGGGTATAAAACTAAATGTTTATATAAGACCTTAATGCAAATATGTCAAAGCTTTCTGTGGGTACTCTGTGTCTCTAAATATTTATTATCTTAACAGATGGCTGTGTTTGCTTACATTTTTGCTCATTTTTCCCACAATTAAAATTTTGTATTTGGAAATGTAACTGAAATTGCATACCATATGGATAGTATATTTTTATTGAAAATTGAGCTAAACAATCACATGTTAATAGAAATAAAATCTCTCCATATCCATAGCATGCCACTATACAAAAAGTTTAACCAGACTATAACTAGACTGCCCTAGAGTCCCAGCTCTGTGGCAGGATCACATTCTAATGAACTTCACTTGATCAACAAGAATTGTTTTTTTTTTTTTAATTTCAGATGTGTACTAAAATTCCCACAGTAAGACTTTTTAGAAGCCTTTTCCCCCCAGGTGACCAAGACTCTCCTCCTCGCTCTCCTCACCCACAACTTAGTCGATGCCTTTTTATTCCAGCTTCTATCCCTGCCTTTCTTGTTAAACTCTGTTTTTTTGTTGTTATAGCTTTTCCTTTTTCCAGTGTAAACTATCCAGTGTAATCCCTAATTCCGCAGCTCTTCCACAGAGTACTAGAAAGCTGAATAACAAAACCCGGTGGGGAAGGGTTGTGTTGTGAAGATTCATTAATTTTTTTTTCTGGTTATGCAATTATAGTTTTTAATTATGTAATAAATATAGAGCATTTTTTTTTTTTTTAAAGAGGATCTTGCTGCCTGGGCCCTGATTCTGCCTAAAGCAGCTTTGTCTCTAAAACTCTTTATTCCTCACCATTCCCCTCACCCGCCTCTAACTCCTACTTACATAAAGTGAGAAGACTTAGGCAACATTTGTTGAATACTTACCATGGGCCAGGTAAAGTTCTAAGTGCTCTACCTGCATTTACTCATTTAATCTTCACAACACTGCTAGGAGGCAGGTGCTCTTTTTTCCTTTGTTTTATAGATGAGAAAATGAAGGCCCCAGGGGGTTAAGTAAATTGTCCATGGCATTGGACTAGTAAGTGATAGAGCCAGGAATGGAACCCAGGGAGTTAAACATTTAACCAGGATGCTACTTAATACTATCTGAAACTTGCTTTGGTACAATGACATTAATCATTATGTAACTAACATTGGAATTGGAGAAGATTAGGAGAAAAGTTTTAGAAATAGGTAAAGGAGACGGCAAAGTTAACACATAGGGAGTTACTAAAAATTCCTTATTCTGGGAACATGTGTGTGATGGCAGTCCATAAAATCACAAACGATATTATTAAAATAAATAAGGGCTTATCTGCATCTTAGAGGGGACATTTGCAGATTAAAAGGGGAGGAGGGTGGAATCTGTCAAGGGGAATCATGACACTGGTTTGTGTTTCTTCTAAAAAATGAGGAGGTTGATTTCCTCCACTCACCTAAAAGGTAGAGAATTCACTTTTTGTGAGTTAAGCTCTGGACTTTAACACCCCAAACTATGTACCTTATAAACCTTATTTGCCTCTAATCATCTGGAACACAGCAAATGATATCAGATCCAGTTTTACACTGCATTTATAAGCATTATTGCTTCCCATTTTTCAAATGGGGAAACAGATTGAAAGGATTAAGGATTCAAATGTTCATTTCTCTGATCTTTCAGCCCTTCCTCCTGATCTATGTGTTCTTCTGCCTCTCAAAGACTCCTCAAATTATCGGGTCAAAAGATAATGATATTAGCTAATACATACATCGTATGAACTAGATACATTAACTATTCAAAACATTGTATAAATATTAGCTCATTTAATATTTACCACAGCCCCATTAGGTATTATTATCTCCATTTTACAGGAAACTGAGGTCAGGGAGGCTATATAATTTGCTCAAGGTGATATGACTGATTCACAGAGCTGGGTTTTGAACCCAAGTAGTCTAGCTTTTCCATCCACATGCTTAACCGCCATACTAAACCATGGTAAGAGAAATTTTAATTAGATCAGTGTTTTTCAGTGTGTATCTACAGTATTAATAGGCCACACATAAAAAAACAGTTCTGTAGTCAAACCAGTTTATTTTTGTCAACATATCGGATCCTTTAATAAGAATATGTATCATATAAACCTTACATTTAAATTATCATCATAGGTTAAATTATATGAAATCACTAATAGTCAACAATTTTATACTTACAAAACTGGCAACAAGAGAGAGGTTATGATATACAGTATCTCTGAGCAAACGGTTCAGTGACATACGAGCATTTTAGAAAACTCTAACGTAGTGAGCTGTAAGTGATTGACGAATACTTGCTTCTAATAGAAACGAGAGATACGGGAAGACATCTTCAACTTGTATAGGTTAACGTTGTGGGAAATCACCATTCCCTAGTACAAATCACCCCTTATGAAATACAGAATAGAAAGCTAGATAATCCATGAGGTGTTTACAAATAGCCTTACAATTTACAATGTGAAGGAAGTTTTCAAGCCCCAAAACTCTGTTATGTGGCCCACCCATCTCAGCCATAAATAATGCAGGAATTTCTCTGAAGTAGAAATTGCTTGGCCTTTTCCATCTTTGGGCTAATAATGCTTCTCACTAATGATGAAGATCATAGGATAAAAATGTACAATACTCTCCCAGTGCCCCTTTGTTTTACAGAATAGAAATCTATGTATCATTAACAACAACAAAAAAAATCTGTGAGACAAAAAGTATGAGAGGCAAAGCCAAGACTCAAAGGACAAATCCCATACCAGTCTTCTGTATTTGTTTCCTAATCACATCCCCTGATAGCTTTTGCTTCTCTGATCATCTATAATCAGGACTTTTTATTCTTAGGAAATCTATGATCTTTTTTTTTTTTTTTTTTTTGCGGTACGCGGGCCTCTCACTGTTGTGGCCTCTCCCGTTGCGGAGCACAGGCTCCGGATGCGCAGGCTCAGCGGCCATGGCTCACGGGCCCAGCCGCTCCACAGCATGTGGGATTTTCCCGGACCGGGGCATGAACCCGTGTCCCCTGCATCGGCAGGTGGACTCTCCACCACTGCGCCACCAGGGAAGCCCCTATGATCATGTTTTATGACCAGTTACAACTGGGTTCTTAGTGGCACATACATAAATACAAATTGGAGAATTTACTATTGCATTCCAGAAGTCTAGGCATTAAAAAAACAAAATTTTAGACCTAGAAGAAGACTGAAAGATGAATCGCATCTTTCACCCCCTCTCCAATAAAGTATGAAATTGAAACCAAGGGAGGCACTAAAGCTTCCTTTGGCACATAGGTATTTAACTATAACCATCTGTATTAAAACTAATTTAACTTCACTTTGCCTCTACCAGCCTTGAAAGACCAGTTTGATAACACTTGTTATCGATTTGCAGTGAAGTAAGGAGCAATGTAGTTATGTTAAAGCCAAAGAAACCATTCTGTCTTTCCCATTGTGAGCGGGTGGTCAACACCCTTTCCCTTTTCCCTCACTGTCTCCCACAAGTGTAGCCTGAATATCAGCACATGATGAGATGGTACTGACCCACTTTTGGTACTCCTTCACATGATGTTTTATGTGAACGCAGAGCTGCTCACTCTCACAGCATGGCACAACTCCTATGAACAGCCGACACAGGAGTGTTGTATATTTGATGACTGTGCATAAGAATGGCAGTTAATTTCTTTAGGAGTTTAATTTAAGCCTTTCTGCAGTTTCTAAAAGTAGTGGGAGAATGAAAAGAACAGAATGTTCTCATTTTGCAGAAATTGAATAGCAAACTATATATCAAGAAAGAAATTAGACTGAATATTCTTTAAAAAGACTCACAAGAGAAGTGGCAAGAGGAAAATACCCTTTAATAGCAATTTTATCTTGTGGTGTTTTGGTAGCATTTCTCATAAAAGAAAAATTTGTGCTGTGCATATAACGAATGATGATCAGAGAATAATGCAAATGAATTCTTTAACGTATATAACTAAATAAGCTACTTCTGTTTTGTGAAAACAGCATACTTTGTATATTGAACCTCTTCTGTAAAACAAGATTTTATGTAAAATTTCAGCCTCTGGTGAAATTTAACAAGCAAATAATATTTAATCCTTTTGCTTTTTCTACACATATACCCCCAGCACACAGTAGGTATTGAATGTGTACTTATGGAATTTATTTGAAATCTGTGATATATTTCACATATTTTATACATATATATCATGTATTACATACATATATATAATATTCTGTGTGATTTTATCCAGCCGCATGGTTAAGAGTGTATAATCAGTTGTCAAGACAAATGTATTAAGCACAAATTATTTTCAAAATCCCAGAGAAACATGTATAGGGGTACAGCACCTGGAAAAAGGTTCCAGCCTTCTTTCCTACTTTAGAACGCAAAGTGAGATAAATTCGTTAAGTTCCTAAGTGTGGCAGAGCAGAGGAGCATCCTCAGTTGAGAGGGGTGTCTATATGCTCTGGCTCTTTATTAGTTAGAAGATTATTGCCAGCAGGGACACACGTTTAATGTCCCCCATGCCATGGATCACCCTTATGTGTATTCTCTGACTTTAGCAATGATTTTACCCAGAATTTGAAGCAGAGGAAAAAACCAGAAATCACAAAATAAAATTATAGAATTGCCTCTATAGAAGCTATAAAATTAAAAGTTAGCAATGTTCTAATGGGGGTAACTAAAAAAAAATTGTTTAATCAGAACAACTCTCACACACACACACATAATATGTGTGAAATGGAAGATAGTGTGGGATAAGTTAACTGGTGAAGACATTTGGAAGTCAGAAAAAGATGTTTTGGGTCACTTCCATTTAAAGTGACCATATGTCCCCAGCTGACTGGAGCATTCCCAGTTCATGCCTTTTGTTCCAGCATAATATCCATTTTGAATAATACATCATGCTAATGCTAGGTATTAGAAGTGTTCTGTATATTACTGAGCAAAGGAACTATGAGACAGAGGGTCTGTGACAGTAAGATTATTCTGTGATTTCTTGGCACCTGGAACAAAGGGAGGCAGGAAAAACTGAGAGGTTTTTCCATTTGTCTATACATGAGTTGACTCTTACTTAGTGATTAAGACACAAATAACGAGGAGGATCCATAAGACCTCATAAAGGGGTAACATACACAATTTTTAAATGATTTAAAATAATTATGATGGGTAAAGGATCTCAAAAGTAGATATAAGTTGTGAATCTAGGGTACTTGGAAAATGACATTGTCAATAACAGGGATGAAATGTTGGAAAAAAATATTCTAAAGAGAAAATAAGGAGCTCACTATCTAAAATATCATTTTCTGGGGTCAAAAATGGCAAGCCAAGGAAGTTGTATCATCCTAAAATAATTAACAAGTAGGAGTCTAAAGAAACAGGAAATACACCTTTGAAACCATTAGCACATAAGTGATTTTACAAAGATCTTAAAATTTCTGGACCAAGTTGACATTTAAATCCCTAAAAGGGAGCGTAGAGATCTTGGAATCCAACATCTTCATGGACAGTGTCCAACTTGGAGTCCAATATCTATGTCTATATATCTCTACCTAGACATCCCTGTCTATCTATGGATCTGATCAATCGAAGGAATATGTAATAATTCCATGTAGGATCAGCTGACTACAAAGCAGTGGATCTGAGGACTGACCACAGATCTCCCAGTATTTTGAACCCAGTGATCCATTATAATTTATCTGCTTCCACAGAACAAGTCGTGGTGAAATTCCAAAAGCTTAAAGGTTGAGGAGTATTATATTTAATTTACATTTTTATGCAAATTCCTCATGTCCTTTTAAAAGTAAGGTATAAAGATAAAAGTTGAATAACAAATAATAACAAATGAGACTGCCAAGCTATATAGTTCGCTACCAGATCTCTGAGACATGAGTTTAATTTCTGTGACGCATCTTCCAGGATCTGGAGATTAATTTGCAGTTGTCAACAAAGTCTTTAGTTGTCAGCAAATACTTGAGCTAAAAGAATTATTTCATCAATGATAGGGATATACATTGGCTTATCTGTTAAAAGAATCCCTTTGGGGGAAGGACATAAATGCCTTCTAGTTTGTTTCCAGTTTGTATTGTCACAGAGGAAAACATTAATAGATTGGCTGTCATCTAACATTGATTTTTGGAAGGTTTTCTAGAGGGAGATTAGGGAAAGGGATTGGTTTTGCAGAAAGAATTGAGTATCCTGGACCAAAGGTTAATTCTGCTTGTTGTTCCATTTTAGGGAGAATTATAAAAGATTTAATTAATTTTCCTCAAGGAGCTTTTCAATATCACCCTTGATCTTTTGTCCTGACTACCCATAGGATATACCAAGTTAATGAAATTTGGTATTTTCTTATTTTGTCCTCATTCTCTTAGCAATATCTTTTTAGGCTTTGTTGTTTTAGATATAGCTTAATAGAGTATATCATACTTATTAAGGTGGATAATTTTTTAGATTAGTAAATTTGTACTTTCCATGCTTAGTGAGTGAATAGCCTAGCATTGTTCTTGACACACAATAACTGATGAAGCGTAATTGAATGAATGAATAAATGAGTGAATGGAGAGAGAGATAAGCTGAATATTCAACAAAAGCTGGACAAGATTATAGTATCCTAAAGGATGGGAATATTTTCGTTTTCGTCTCCCTAGCCCTAACAGTGCCTAGAAGATCTGAATATGCTAATAAGCTATAGCAGCACTGCCTGACCTAATGTTTCCTAAGCTAGCTACTCTACTCTTTTGCATTCCCACTTAATTAGTCTATCTAATAATGTAACTTAAAATCAGTTTGCTGATTGGACAGCAAACAGTTTTCCACACCTCCTCTAGTGCACGTAGAAGAGAATCAGAGACATTTATTAAGCTAAATCAGTTCATTTGAGAGAAAATTCTATTGATCCATGAACCCATTTACACCTAAGACCATATATTCATAGATTTTTACAGATCGCAAGTAATAAAATACAAAAGAATGTTTAAACCAAATGTGGCAGTTTATAAAAGATTGGAGTTTGAAAAATAAAATTGGATATAGTTTTATTTCCAAATTAGCATTTGAATTTTTTTAACTAATGATTTCTTTGTATACATTTAAGCTAAAATTCTGTGTAAGCTTGTGTGTGTACATGTGTGGGCCCTCTAAAATGATCTTTAAGGTGCAGATTTTACAATAATCTCATTTAATGATGTTGTAGGATCTATGTTGTAACAGTCAGTACTAGAAATGTAGGGGAGGAAAAAGGTTCCCTTGACCCTCTTAGCCCCTGGCTGAATCTGAAAATTAGACTGACAAAGAGAGGTTAACAGGAGAAAAACATACATACAAATGTATAAAATAGACGTTTTACATGACACAGGAGGCTTCATAAGGAAATGAAGACCAGAAGAAACGGTTAAATCAGTGTGTTTTTATGCTAGCTTTGATGAACAGTCAAGAGATGTGATAGGACAAAGGGTTAAGTGTAGTAAACTGGAGGGAGCTTACTAAGGCCTGTCATTCAGACTCCCCTGTGCATCACTGTGTCTTCAGAGGCAGGGATGCTCCTTTCCTCTGGGTGTAGGGAAGGCACCTCTCACATGAGACCCTTATGACCTGCTTCAGATGAAAGTCAGAAAGTCCTCCCTGCACCTGCCACTTTCCACATTCCTTCAACTTGAAATAGTATGCCAAAATACCATATTTGGGGGTAGCCTGTCCTGAACCGCATCAGGGGTCAGGAATATGCTCTGGTTTTATCCTTCCTGGCCATGCTACCTCCAAGAGCTACTAACAGGGCATTTCTCATGTACAAAATAAAGTAGCCTGAGACTAAATGATGGGGGAAAGAGGTAGATAAAGCTCTTGCGGCTGCAGTAATCTATGATTAGATGACCTTACAATTATTTGACTGTTATTATGCAGCATTTACTTAGAAAAATATAATCAATCTTTTTTCCTTCATTATCCTGCTTGATAGGATAAATTAATAATAGACATTTCTTTACTAAAGCTAGGTTTACCTGGAAATATTAACATTAATTTCTTATTTCATTTTTTAGTATAAAAATAAAGTATTAAAATTTTCCCTAAATTTTAGGCTGGTGATTATCAGAATTAAGAAAGCTCAAATTATAAATGCTGGGCTTCCCTGGTGGCACAGTGGTTGAGAGTCCGCCTGCCGATGCAGGGGACACCGGTTCGTGCCCTGGTCCGGGAAGATCCCACATGCCGCGGAGCGGCTGGGCCCGTGAGCCATGGCCGTTGAGCCTGCGCGTCCGGAGCCTGTGCTCCGCAACGGGAGAGGCCACAACAGTGAGAGGCCCAAATACCGCAAAAAAAAAAAAAAAAAATTATAACTGCTTACTTCTGTGATTTATATAAGACCATTAAAGAGCAAAAAGAAATTAGAAAAAATATTTTAAATGATGTATCATTTCAATGAACGCAAAAGGTTTTTCACCTTATTTATAAATTGAATTGCCTAGTTATTTTTAGTTATTTTATTTAGAACTAATCCACACTGAGTTTCAAACAGTTTTTATTGTTTTGTACATGAATAACCCACTTAATCCATTAGAAAGGTTACACTTATATTGGTTGTGGGACAAGTGTTCTCCAAACACAGTCTGTACATATGATTTGAGACCAGAGTTAATGCTCTGAAAATCCTCACTCAGCTCAGCTTTATATTTATGACTTTGTTTTTGTGTTTTTCTGTCTTGCCCTTCATTCCTCTATTATCTGCCCCAGTGAAACCTCTGTTGGAGGCTTGTGGCTTTGGTTTGTCTGACTTCTAAAGCTGAAACATGGGTCTCTGCTTTGCTTCTCTCTCACCCAGTTTCTCCAATGCCACTGGTAACGGACTCCCTGGTTCTCAATCCCAGTGTTCCCCGACCTTAAACTTCACCTTTTCAGGACTCTGACAATATATGGAGCCTGAGAAACATGTTTACAAAAATAAGAAGAACACAACCATACAGAAACTGAAAGCCACACAGCAGGCATAGATAGGATTACCGAATTTTCCTCTTTAGAATGAAAATCCTAGAATGAGTACGTACTTTTAAGCCAAAAAGTAAGTGGCATTTTGGAAAAAAAAAAAAAAAATACTTTTCTAAGTAGAAATACATTTTCTTTGTAATATAAATTGTACAAGTGCTTTCTATCATTTTATGTTTTCCCTGTGTTAAAGAGAAACCCTAAGGGCAAGAGTCATCTTTAATGACTTTGACAGAATTTGCATTTCTTTGCTGCTGTTTTTTTCATTCTTCCACCCACACCAACCTGGTGAAGAAGGTGAAGCCGAGGCCAATGGCAAACCCTGTGCAAGGACAAAGAGGCCAGGACAATTGATGGCATAGGAAGACTGGGAGGGAATTGAAATAGCACGTAATCTGATCTGCTTATTTTACAGATGAGAAAAGAAGACCCAGGGAGGCTAAAAGTAGTATTTGACCAAAATTATACTAGTTAGTGACCCAGGAGGACAATAATACAAGTTTCCTTAAAGTCACGTTCCTTCTCTTCTCCATCAGATATGACCCATCATTGTGTGATTATTTTTTCACTCAAAAGATTTAACATTGCCAAGTCTTGTCTCCTGCAAAGCCTTCAAGAATCCTGATGAGGAAGACAATGTCATCCACTGCATTTTCAGCCTCCACATAGGTTAGCATGTGAAGAACACAGAGTTTATGTAATCTATATGAGTTAGGTGGAGTTGAATTTCACTCTTTTGTTCCGTGCGTCAGAAACCGAACTTTAGATCAGACTAACGTGGAAAAATTCAAAGTGAATTTGTGCCATAGCCAGCACACAAGCAGAATCTTTGGCTTTTTTTTTTTTTTTTTGAAATATGCCTGAGTTCCACTCTAGGAATACTTTGGATTTGAAGGCAGTTTAGAAAACCATAGTGTTAGAAACTCATCTCAGCAATTTTCCTACCTCTAATTTGGTAACTTCTAATTTAGTGTGAAATAGGAAATCATTTTGTTAATTACTTGAAAACTAACTTATAAGCAATCCAGGAAAAAAGTTGTACTTTTTTTGCTGGTGTATTTAAAGTATGGCTCATTTGTACATTTTTGCATGTGCATTCATAATTATAATTACATTCATAAACAGTCTCCCAGAGCTAGGACTTTTTGCTGATCACAATCTTTTAAAAAGAACAAAAATAGAGTAAAGCAATGGGAGAGTTTAATAACCTCATTGTTTTACTACCTTAACAATAAATAAAATGGCTCAATTACTCTGTATTGAGACTGCTGCATAAATAATAAGTAATAATTGTAATTAAGAGGAACAATTGATAGATAATACTTTCTGTGTTTGCAGAGTGGTAATATGATTCTTAAAGGTAAGATTATGACTTTGCCTTGTCACCTGACATTTGAGAACCTTAATACATTTTTTAAGCCTCAGGAGAATCTAACAAAGAATGCACAAGTCACCCTGACCACTGAGGCAAATCCTAGCTAGTGTTCAGTTGTTAATTGAGTCCCTTGAGTGATATATTTTTAATGTCTTTTATGTAAACAGTCAGCAGAGTAAAGCAATTGCCCATTTATTTACAATTAAATGTTTGTAGACAATGTTTAAAGTGCTGAATAAGAAAATGAAAAGAGTATAGTAGTTAAGCTTGAATCCCAATGTGGAAGGCATAGCACTTTTCTTTACTTATTAGAATCTTCCTGGAAAAATCTCCTCTGATGGGCTCCAGGCTGCCTGTGCACTGGTGCCTACAAATGCTTGCTCTGTGTAGAAGTAGGACTCAACCATGGAGTATTAGTGACCAGAAGCCACAGGTGTTATGCTAGCTTGAGATATTAACTGAACACAATTTGGAGTTCTGTAAACTGTGAAAAACAACTCTTCAAGTATTTTAAAGAATGGCAGATCTGAATGATTGCTGACATTTAAACCCTATGACTATGATTTTTACTCTCAATTTGAGAAATATTTTTATCAATGTATCTTCTTCCTTTTTTTAACTATGAGATGCTTCAAACATACAAAAAGATATAATGAGTAGTATAATGAACACACTTGAAACTGCTACTCAACTAAAGTATAACAATACAGAGTTCATGAACCCTCTCCAATAGGTTTTTCTTTCTTTCCCACCATCCAGAAGTAGTAGATTACTCTGGTATGTTTCTCCCTATGGATGTGTTTAAGACTTTGTATAGAGCAGTGCTACTCAAAATATAGTATGGACCAGTATCAATGAATTACTAGTTATCTATGATGAGGTAGGTACAACCACTGAGAGTAAGCAAGTGAAAACTGTTACAGAAATTTGACATTGCTACATCTGTGCATGTGATTTTGTATTTTGCAAAATTATTGTTCTGCAGTGGATTATGCATTTAAAAAGTTGTTTTAAACCATAGATAGCTTAAGAAGTATTGCTGTAGTCTATATACCTTGGGATAGAATTGTGTTGTCATGGAGTGTGCATTACTTAATCTTTAAGATATTGCCAGTTCTTCAGAAAGGTTGTGCTGATTTAGATTCGCACTAGAAGTGTGGAAGAATCTTTTTTCCTCTGTGCTCTAGATACTCTGCTTTTTCTATGCTTATTTTTAAAACTTTCTTTTGGCATAGAGATTATTCAGTTTCTATTTCATTTCCCCTCTACTGTAGAATTTAAACACTCTATTTCTGTTCTTTTAGTGATGAACCTTCAAATATTTCATGCGTGTACTTATCTACAATCATTCTCTCCCCTCTTCCTTGTTATTTTTATCTAGTATATTTTTCCATCTCATTTTTTTACCATTCAAATTAATAGTTATTATTGTTTTATACCATCAGTGATTGTTTGGCTCACCTACATTTTAACCACATTTTGCCTCAATACGTTTTGAGCATCTTACCTTTTTTTCTAGAATAATTTTATTCTTAGTAACTGAGGAGTTTTAGTGCTTTAGAATTTTTTCATTCACTGAAAGTCTCTTGATGGCAAATTCTTAGTGCTGTTTTAACTAAAACATATTCTTCCCTTGAATAAAATTCTGCATGACAGCATTTTCTCTTAGCATATAGAATTGGACTGATGTCTCCTGATTTTTAACGATGCTACTGAGATGTTTGCAGTCACTCTAATTATAGTGCTTCGGAGGAAATTCAGGCTGTTTTTGAAATATTTATTGTATTTAGTGTTCTGTAGTTTCACTGTGACATTATATGTCTAGCTATGGATTCTTTTTTATTTACTTGAGATTTATTAGCTTCCCTCAATCTGAAGATGCATGTTTTTAAATTCTACAAAACATCTGTGGTTTTTCCTCTCTTACCTTTTCTCATTATATAGAATCCTTTTACCAGAAGCCCAGTTAGACTCTCATTCAGTCCTCCAAGTCCCTTAAACACTGTCATATTTTTCATCTTGTGTCTCTGTGATAAATTCTGTGTACTTCTTTTATTTTTTTATTTTTATCTTTTTTTAATTAGGTGTGTTAGTTTCTGCTGTATAACAAAGTGAATCAGCTATACATATATGGATACTTCTTTTAATACATATTATTTATTTATTAGTTATCCCTTCAGCTGTTGTCTGGAGTAACCTGTTATTTAAGCCTTCCATTGAGTTTTAAATTTTAATTTATTAATATTATTTACTTCTTTAAGTTCTTATTTCTTCCATTTTTATTGAGCTATAATTGAAAGACAGCACTGTATAAGTTTAAGGTGTACAGCATAATTTCACTTACATACATCATGAAATGATTTCCATGAGTTTAGTGAACATTCATCATATCATACAGATACAAAATAAAAGAAAAAGGAAAAAAAATGTTTCCTTGTGATAAGAACTCTTAGAATTTCCTCTCTTAACAACTTTCATGTATAACATAGGGCAGTGTCAGTTATATTAACCATGTTGTACATTACATCCCTAGTATGTATATATCTTATAAGTTCTTTTTATATTATGACTATCTTAGAAAAAGACATTTTTCTTTCCCATGTTTCAACCTATTTTTCTCTAAGCATTTTAAATATATGTATTTACATTATATATTTAATAACTAAATTATTTGTTGTACTTGTAAGTCTGATTTTAATTGAGCACTTTGCTGTTTCTTCCTCATGTGTTTTGTAATTGTAGACTTTGGGTTCATGTTTGGCTGAGCTTTATCTCTGGGAACCCTGAGATGTTCCATTTCCTCTGCCAGATGTCCTGGTACAATACCAATCAATAAATACCAATTACTGGTGGTAATTTTTAATTTAGGGTCTCTGAGACCACCTACAGAGTGCAGATTTGAGCTTTAAACCCATGTGAATGTAGGCTAGTGATAACAGATTTTCAAGAGGAGACTTTTTTCCCACTCAAGCTCAGGTCAAGATAGATGAGTTTACTTGTTGTTTTTTCCAAGTCCACCTTTCACCAAGGGTCTAGTCTTTCATGGATCCTGGCTTTGGGTGGTGCTCTCTGCTCTAAGCTTGCATAACAATTAATACTTAGTTACTAAGACTGGGAAACCCTTCCAAAGCAACCATGCTGTCTATATCATCTTCCATTCTGGATTTTAGCATACTTTTCACTCTTGATTCTTGTTATTTCCCTTCATCTCTTGGAAGCTCAGTTCTGAGTCTAAAATGAATGTTTGCTACATTTTATCCAACATTTCTAGATATTTTGTATCCACAGAGTTTTTCAAATTATCAAATACGCCATAACGCCAAAAATGGAAGTGAAATTCTATCCTTTCTATTAGCCACACTATATATGTTCCTGACTCCACAGCTTTGTTCCAAACATCCACTCTTCCTACAGTGACTTTCTCCATTTTCCTAAGCCCTAGGCATAAATTAAGACTCAACTCAACTTCTGCCTCCATTCTGAAGTGTTCCTTGATGATCCCACCTTTAAGTGAACCTCACAGCATGGGATAGGAGCCAGACACCAGTGAAGCAATAATATTATCTAGATTTCTACTCAATTTTGAGTGTCTTGGGAGAGGAAATGGGTGTTACTCTTCCTCAGTATATATCTGGTACATTGCTGTGAGGTAAAATTACTATACTTAAATGTGCAAAGAAAATACAACTCTTTTTTTTTAATCCCATTACTAGGGCTGTCTTTTCCCCTAACCTCAAGTACATCATAGCCTTGGAACATTAACTTAATGCCTAATCCATTCCATTCTTTTTCAACTCTGCTGTTTTAGTTAGTCCCTTTAAATATGTTTAATCTCTCTAGAAAAAGATCTCTTAATATCTCATATCTCTTAGCTCATTATCCCTTTCTCAGTTCTACCCTAGAATGGCATCAGAGTATTAGAGAGCAGAGTGTATCTTATAGAACCTTGTATCAGAGAGCAAAAGTCAAAGTCTAGAGGTGTGATCCTATCTAGCTACTCATGTCGTGGGGCTAGATCTCTTGTTCACTTGGTTAGAGCTTGCCCTGCTAGAACTCTTAGATAATGAATAAGGCCTATGTAACTCAAGATCTTGTCTCTTTTGACTCTGGTCTGGAACCACTTTTGACTCTGCTACAAACTTTATTTGCCCTCTGCCTGATGGTTCACCCCAGTGCCACCACAGTGAGCCCCATGGTGGGCCCCTTGGCTCTCTGATTTGCACCCATGCCAAGTGGGACTGAAGATGGCTGGAAAAGCTAAACTTCAGGGCCATCAAGTTTACTTTCTTACTCTATACCTTGACTGATGAAAAATAGTGTGGTTTCTTTTCATGGTCCCTAAAGGGAGTAGGACCTGGAGTCCTCCTTTGCCTCAGTTATCTAACACACCTTCCCGTTTTGGCCAATATTATGTTTTTACTGAACCTGGCTTTCAAACCCATAGTCTCGCAGAACAGTCTCTTTTTTGCATGCCATTTAATACCTTCTATAACAAATCCTAATTTTTACCACATTTCTCACTTTTTACCTTGAGGCAAGCAGGGTGAGGGCCTAGTACTCAGAAAGGCAAAAGAGAAAAGATATTAATAATTTTCAGGATGTTAACCCAAATATTATATGAATACCTTGTCAGAGACAAGATGAATGAAGGTAAAAATTGCTAAATCAGTAATCTTTGCTTCGTTTGCATGATATTATCAAAAACCTGGGACTAGGAAATTGAAAGATATTTTAATAAATTGTGGGTCACATGTAAGTTAATAAAATTAGGACTCTGTTGTCTCCAGAAATACACATATATAAACAATTCTATACCTACTTTTATTTTCTGGCTCGATGACCAAATAGCCATAGCATGTAGTGACTTGAGTTGATCTCCCAGCATCTAGGCTTTGGGAGAACAGAACTCCACAGAGGCAGTGCTTCTTAAAAATGTTGTGGGTAGCCAGATCTAAGTGGGAAGAAGAACTCATTTAGCTGTTCCTAAAGGAGCTGTGATACATAAAATAAAAACATAAATGCCTTCCTAGGCAATCAGTTGAGGCTTCCTTGCCTGGGCTTTCTAACCTCTCAAGTTATATTGCTACAAGGTACTTTTCCAACAGTTAAGAACAGTGCTCCAATATGATATTGGAAAGATATGTCACACTCTTGACCTTATTTCCAACTTTTGGGTGATATGTTCCTGTTTTCATTTCCAAGTTCATTCTGTTGTTCAGTTTAACGTGTCCTTCTTCTATAAAAACGCTGGTGAGAGAAAGAGACACACAGTGAATGTAATCATCCCCAAGCTCCCCATTCTCCTAAGGAGAGTTTAGAATCTCAGTGCTCCTAGGGATGATCTGCTTTGAGCCTGAACTAGACTGAATTAGATACAGATTCAGACTCTTCCAGACTCTAACTTTCTGGCCGGTTTGCCCCCAGCCCAAGCCAGCCCCCATTGTCTTATGGTGCTGTGTCATCTCCGTCTGACCCTCCACTCATTTGAACCCTTGATTCTTCCAGAGTCACCATTAGAGTCTGCATCTCTTTCAATTGTTGTTACTCCACTCCACAATTCTCCCCTCCCTTTCCTTTCCTTTCTGCCAAATCTCCCTTCAAAAGGAGGAAAAAGCAGTAAAAAGTTTGCCTTAACTTCATTTATGCACTCTTAGCACTTTCTCCCTTAACTAACTCAACTTGCCTCTGGGCCAAATTACCTAAAATACCCTCACAGTAAAATCCAAAAGAAATATCAATGAAAAGGTTGGACTAAGTGATCTCTAAGGGCCCTTCTAGAGAAGAGTTCTATGACTTCATAGGAGGACAAAAATACACAGGAAAAATCCAATTCAGTCCTCAAAAAAAATTCTGTAAGTTTTGAAAATCCATTATTTGTGAAATGCTGAGTGATAGAAGACTCAAAAAAAAAAGGGGGGTACAATCCCTAGTTATTATAACCTCATTATTAAGCATAGAAGACCTACATGCAAGAAAAGTTAAATACTATTTGAGAAGTCCATTCATTTATTCATTCATTTATTCATGAATGAGGAAAGAACTCACAGTCTTCTGGGTCTTTATTGAAGATGATAAAGTATGCAATTGCAATTACAAGGAACCACAATAGGGAAAGTAGAGGATATTTGGGTTCATGTAGGAAGAGTACCCAGCCACCTCCCAGATGGGAAGGTAGAATTGTCTTCTTGGAAAAAAGTGTTGCCTCAGCTGAGATTTGAAGACTCCGTGCATAAGTGTGTGTGTGCACGCACGTGTGTAGTGGAGCCATGATTAAATTGAATCAGAGCAGGACAATGATATGAGCAAAGGGAATCGCACTTGTAAAGGTCCAGAAATTAGAGTAAGGACAACTCTTCTTCAGGAAACTGATAGTAGTTTAGTCTGACTGGACTGGAAAACATTTAAACAGCAGTATAAAACCTTACACTCATGTACAAGGCAGACACTATCATAGAAAATAACAAGTGAATTGCCAGTTGTGTGAGGTAAATAAAATGCTATAACTTCAGAAGTTGATTAATGGGTGTTACTTGAAATTAGCTACAGTTACACATGTGGGAAGGTACGATGATAAGTAATTTCTAGTAGAGTTAACAGTATGAACAAAGGCAGTCAGAAGAATGCATGAAATTTTCAGTGAAGTGTAGGCAGGCCCATCTGACAAAAGTCAGGGTATGAATAGGAATTCTCTAGGCAAAAGTTGCCACCTCGAAATATGCCTTCCTCCTATTGCTGAATAAAAAGCAGAATTTCGATAGCTCCAAAGAATCCCCCTTGTGCACTGGGAGGGAGGGGAAATTGCACTAATTTAGAAAATCAGAGTGAACTGACTTCTACTCAGCACAGAACTGTAGCCACCTTATGCCCAGCTACAGTCCATACTAGAAGCGCCCTGGTTATAGCCTGTAGTATAAACTTCAACGCTACTGAAACAGATTTCATTTGAGAGTACCTAATTCTGCCAGCTGCTTGTTTTTCATCAGCTAATCATACCGTCAACCTCTCACGCAGAATCTGTATCTGCTCAGTGCTGAAGCAGCGTCCCACAAGCTGAGCTATTTGTTTTTGTTTCCTGTGTGTAGATATGGTCAATGAACGGAAGTCACATTCTGTCTTTAAAATATGGCTCCTTTTGTAAACACCACAGCCAAGTACAACCCCAAATACTAACTAGATTTGGGACCTAACATAGCAGAATGAACCTAAGAAATATAAGTATGGAATATTTATTAGGTTTACAAACAGCTAAAGGAGTAAGTCAGATTTTATAAATTAAGAAATCTTGTAAGGCAGCAGAGTCTATATTTTCAGACCACTGTCATATATTCACATCATCAAGCTGGCTGAATTTGTTAGACTGGGAGGAGAGCAAAATGTTTTTTGGGGGGTAAAATTTAGTACTTTAAACTTTTCTGTTTTTATTCAAAGATACATGAAATGTAAAATATTAACTATTAAATGTTCGGGAAATAATTGGTATAAACTATAATGTATTTAGAATTTTCATTCAACTTAATTATATAGTTAAGGGCATTGAAATATTGTTAATGAAGATAATGTCACACACCTTGTATTATTATTTATTAATGTCTATTTGATGCAAATTAAAAACTAGGTAATAATTCAAGGCTTTTTCTCTTATTCCAAACATGTTTTCACTCTCAAAATTTAGTAACTTCAGTCAACTTCCTTTCTGATAATATACAAGCCACTTTTTTATTAATTTTCAAAAACTTTTATTTTCGTAATTGTAAAATTAATGTGTTCTTAGGCAAATAAAGACATGAAGAAAACATAATTTGTAATCTCATCACCTACAAATAATTACTACTTATAGTTTGATATATCCATTTCTAGTCTTATTTCTAATCGATATATGTATTTAAGAAATTGAGGTCATTATACATGCATGTTGTATCAACCTTTTCTGTATTATCTTTTTTGAACATTATTCCAAGTCAGTATGTGCTCTTGAAAACTACCAATTTTAATAGTATTTGGCTGTTTTCAGCTTTTTTCTTATTAAAAGTAATTTTTTTTTTTTTTTTTGCGGTACGCGGGCCTCTCACTGTTGTGGCCTCTCCCGTTGCGGAGCACAGGCTCCAGACGCGCAGGCTCAGTGGCCATGGCTCACGGGCCCAGCCGCTCCGCGGCATGTGGGATCTTCCCAGACCGGGGCACGAACCCGTGTCCCCTGCATCGGCAGGCGGACTCTCAAAACACTGCGCCACCAGGGAAGCCCAAAAGTAATATTTTTAATGGATATCTTTGTTTACATATCTTATTTAAGATTCTGATTATTTTAATAAGATAGATTTCTAGGTGAATTAATCAAAATATGTGAACCTTAAAGGTTATCTAATCGCCTTCTTGGGAAGGTTTATTTTTTTTAAACCAATTTATTCTCGGGTGTATGAGCCTGAAATCCTCAACAGCACTGTGTATTTATCTTGGTTATGATGATAGGCAGATAATGGTCGCCTGCTCAAATTTATATTGATGTGATAACAGTGAGGTGGAACATTTTTCATATTCATAAGCCATTTGTACTGCTTCTATTAACTGTTCATATCATCTATTATACTTCTGTTTCTTTCTGATGAATTGAATAGAATTTAGGATTTAAAACACTGAGTTAAAAAATAATTTAAAAAATGGTAACAGTAAATGTCACCTTGTAATTAAATGAATACTTAAAAATTAATCAACTTTTAATTTACTCTCAGTTAACTCAATGAGGATTTTAATTAACACAACAGTTTTTTACTCAATTTGGTTTTAGGGTTTTTTTAAGGCTTGGCTTTTACTTTTGAAATCCTAAATCAAATTTCTCACTGAAGATTTGTACATTTTTACAGTTTTCTTTCACTTACTTCATGCCTTTTCTTCCAGGCCACATATCCCATCCCACACACTCAAACTTACTACTGAGTAGCAGCCAAAAAGGATCTGAAAAAAAGATTCATGGGTCAGAGAAATAAATCTTTAACAATAGAATTTAAAGGTAGTGAGAGAGATTTATTTATACACAAAGGGATCTTCTACTGTGTAGTCAGCCATCACTTATAAAATCTTTCCTGAACAGAATATTAATCTTCCTAGCACAACCAAAATAAAGAAAATACTATGCGTGGAATTTACCAAGAAGTTATGCACTATGCCCACCTAATATACTAATAGAGAAGTCCAAAAAGTCTTGATAAATTGGAGTAAATTTTAAATAATTATTCAGAATCCTAGTTGTGTATATGCTATAAGTGGAACCCCAGATTTTTGAGGAATTTTTCTCTCTGACTTTGTCAAGGGTCTATTTTAATAATGAGGAAAGCAAATTATCAAGCTCAGTAGCATGGATGGTGCAAGCTTTCAAAGGAAAAGGGTCAGAGCTGAAAACTGACACTTTAAACAACCAGAATGTCTTTTTCCATTTAGAATATTTTCCATTAGAGAAATGATTGTTGTGGAATTCACATGAAAGCGAAATTTTAGCGCTCACATCTATTACCTACTAGGCATCTGGAAATCACAGCAAGGAAATTCTTTCAAAAGAGTGGAGGTTTTACATTTTCTCGGAGATTTGAAAAATAAAAATGCATTCTGTATTTCTTTCCCAAAGATTTCTAGTTGTTACCCTCTGGGTGTCTGTTTACTGCTGACCACTGGGCCATTATAAGTTTGATAGCTGCTAAAACAGGAATCCTAATCAGATTTAACAAACCTTCTCTGAAATGATTTATCTTGTCATAGCTATAGAGCAGACTAAATTGAAAAGCAAAATTAATCTGCCTCTGTAAAGGTGAACTCTAGCCTCTCTAGCCTATCATGTAGTCTGTGACAGTAATTAATGCTGCTTTAGCCTTCTTTCTGTGCTCAGCCCAAGAAACATAGTAATAATTTAGGTATGTGGAAAACCTGTTGAGTTTCATTTCAACCACACAGGATGAAGAGAGATTGGCATGTTTACACACTTTTGATTTCTCCCAAGAAAATGAAGCTTCTGATAGGCATTTCCTCTTTACAATTCTTTCATGTGAAATCAGATACTTTTCTGTTTTCTGGTAGGAAAAAGAGAATTAATTGGGAACCTCTATGGTAGCTTGTAAAAACATTGATAATAAGTTGATGATACTTTAGGACTAATTTATTAACTAATTAATAAATATTTGAGGTTGTTTTCCCCTATGTACTACTATTTTTGAGTACAGATAGATAAAAACAATATTTTTAGCTCTTCATCAGAACTGAATTCTGATATACTAATCCTAAAACCCAGCTCTTAATGTCAAAAATTAGGGAGAGGGGGTCCTTTCCTGCTTTACAGGTCAAGTTGATTGTTATTTTCCTTTCTCCTAAGGCAAAAATATCTCAAGTAATACCTTAGCTTGAAAAAAGAGAGGATGGATATGAAGGATTTGGAGAAAGTAAAATCAAAAGGTCGAAAAGATTTGAGGTGAGGCAAAGGTGAAGAAGAGGAATGCTTCCAGAATAACTCCCCTACCTCTGGCTTTAGACACTGGGCAGCTGAAGGCATCTTTTGTAAAGATAGGAAATACAGAATGAGGAAGAAATTAGAAGAGAAAACAAAGAGTTCAACTTTGGGCATATTGTTTACAAAGTATGTGTGGAATAGGCAGTCTGTTTTGCAGGTGGGTGCTTGAGAGAGGTCTGGGCTTACAAACAATAATAAATCTAGGAATCCTCAACACCTGAAAGGTCATGAATCCATAGGACTGAGTTGGAGCAGCACAGTAGAATGTCAGTAGTTTATAAATCGATGCCTATTATCTCAATGGAAAATATTAAATTTTTTTAAATTTTAGGGCCAATGAATAATCCATTTTTGAACCAAAGGGTAGGTTTTCTGGAATGTTCATATCTTCTCCTTACTATATTTTTTGTTCATCAATCATGAACAACATAAATTTATTAAATTCTTAAAGAGATAAGGAGGCCAATAGCCATAATTTGGGAAAATATGAGCCTTCTTCCTGAATCAAATTTGAAAGGGAATGCCTAGTATAAAACACAACTTTCTCTAGCTAAGGAGGTAAATTCTCCCTTATGAATGTATTTGCCACTCCCATATTTTCATGTCAATGAAAGAAGAATCATAAAATCAAGCTTCTTAGATAATTTAAATTATTTTATGGATTGAGATTTTATTTTAAGGTGTATATTTTAACTGTTAGTATTTTACTGCTACCTATGAGAAGTACAAGCAGCACTGCATGTTTGTTTTATATATATATTTTTAAACACAGTACTAAAATATTAAGGGATAATAAGTTAATCAATTTGGGGACTAAATCTTTAAATTCTAGGAGAAGACCAGACTAAAGACATGGTTTAAACATAAAACACATAGAGAATAGGAAAAAAAAGTGATTCAGAGTAGACAGACATTTTCTGAAGGCTCATAGTTTATTTATTTCTTAAATGGAAGTACGTGGAAAAATCTCTCTCTAGATGTCAAAACTCTATAATTGTTATTTTTCTTGAACATAGTGAAAATAATATTTCACCACCACTTTGCATCTTTCATTAAATATTTGAAAATATACAATAAAAAGAAATACTTGGCCGTATAAATAATAAAAGTATGGTATCTACATAGAAACAAAAATCAATCTTCCAGAAATACAACAAATCTAGGAACAAAATGAGAATTTGGGAGCATTGTCAATGCTTCCAGAGAGTATAGATTTTTTTGAAAGCAGTAAAGAGTAAAATGACCGTGTTCTATTTTATTGTCATATATTATCTTTTTGCAATCTGTCTAAACCCTTTCCACCTGCAGGGTTTTAGCTCTCGGAGGCTCCTGCTGCAAACTTCTTTCTGGGCCTCATACTTATTATCTCTGTTCAGATTACTGGACCTTGTTCCTCACCCACTTGGAAGTAGGGAGTAAAAGAAAATGAAATTGCAATTTATTCCAAAATATCGTAATGGATTCTCCCATGTGTGCCCTGCGCCACTGTCACCTCAGTCCCCTCCTCTGCAACAACCCTCACATCCTGGTGGACACTTCCAGTTCTAGTTCCTTTCCCAGTCAGATCTAGGAGCATTTAATTTTTTCATGTCTGGTTTATAATATTTTGGAATAGAATGTGTTTTTTTTTAAACTCACGACAAAACTATCCTCACTTTGCTTCCTAAATTCTGCATTAATCTACTTGTCAGTGAACATGAATTCATAAAATGCTACAAACTGTTCATTTCTGGTAAAAGTTAAAGTGGTCATGTCATGAAAAGGTTATTAGGGAAAAGAGTGCAATCCATGTTTAACACATGAAAGGGAGCCTGCACACACCTGAGTGTTTACAATAGTTCATATATCTTGATAAGATAAAGTCCAACACTTAAAGTTGATCAGCTATGACTGAGTGCATCCTTCATTACACAGATAATTATATGAATTATTAACCTTCAAAGAAGACAAGTTAGAATAAATTTTACCACTCATGGGCCAAACAAAAGTTAAAGAGATTAATAGTATGGTTTGTTAGGGAATGTGACATTGAAATATAAATTGAATAATGAATGGCAAGATCATGAAAGGTCACTTGTGCCCTGATTTAGATATTTAGCCTGAGAAATGTTAAAAACACCAAAAACAATAACAAGAAGTATTTTTTAATTGGGAAGTCAGAAAGATGCAGTGTACACAAATGATTGAGTATAAGAAGTTAGAGTCAAACGCCCAGAACACAGAAGGGTGGACTCACACGCTCATCTTAAATAAAAGCTTCTCTGGTCAACTAACATCATTTGCCCCTTTATCTGCAAACCACTGGCCACCAGTGGGTCACAAACCTTTACTTGATCATATTGAACACAGGTTCTCTTCTCCAACCAGCTGGTGGAACAGAACTCCAACTAGGTAATATTCTCTTGGGAGTATTCATGTGAATAATATGAGTTACTTTTTCTTTCTTCTTTTTTTTCCTTTTGGATAAGTTCTCATTCAATCTTAGAGGAAAAGGGGGCTTTAAAAATCATTTAGTTCAGGGATAATAAATAACATACATAGTATCTTTTTCCTCTTTTTATCTCCTCATGGGAGACATCACTACTCCATAGAGCATTCTTTACCATGAAACAGAATCCAGTTCACAATTTGCAGTAGAGAGCTTAAGGGTAGCCACTTCAAGTCAATTGGTACTTGCAGGTAAAAACCACCTGCTGCACCTGATCTAGTCCAAATTTCCATTTTACAGTTAAGGAAACAGAGACCCAGAACTCATTTGCAACTGTGTTGGAGATTCAGTCTATAATCCTGAAAGCAAATTGGTCTACACAGGAAATAAAACTTTAATCTTCTTTGCTCCAGTTCCTGAAGCAAAACATATAGAAGGTAGAACTGTTTGGTACAGAGCTTACAACTTGAAAGGCTCACTTTATCATTTTTACTCTACGCAAAAATAATAGAGCATTTAAGGCGTTGTCACTGAAACTAATTCTTTTCATGTGGACAAAATAAAGCTTTCCTAAATACTGGGCAACATGTTGCTTGTCTTGCAAATCAGAAGAACGGTAAATTTGGCAGAGGCAAAAATATCCCACCCTCAAATTATCTGGTTTGTCCATGAAATAATATCAAGGTAGGGTGCCATGATTACAAAGTGCCCTGAGGGAAGATGCCACCCAAGGATGATCTCATTCCTGTATCTATTTGGTCTCATTTAATTCAGCGAGACTTGTAGTTTTCTTTCTCTGAGGTTCAGTGTGGAAAATAAGGCAATCATGAGAATTTAAAAATAACACAATGTAGATCCATTGCCCCTAAGCCCTTAACAGGTGATGTTTTGCAGAGAGCAGTCCTGCGTACATTTAACATCTCTGTATGTGATTGATTCCGAGCTGGACAGAGTGGTCATTAAATTTGCCAAGTACATCACATCATCAGGATGAGTGAGCACCTTGAAAGACAGGATTAGAATTAAAAATGACCTTCACAGTTCAAAAAATGATTACAAGCAAATGAAATTGAGTTCCCTAAAATCAACTGTGCAGCAACATACTTAACACACCCCAGACTGCACAAATCAAGCTTGAAGTGGGTGAGCTGAGAAGATGCTGGTTGTTACCTAGTGAGTTGTAAGCTATACTTTGGTCAACTTTGTTCTGCTGACTAGAAAGTTAGTGAGATGTGCAATCAAATATTTGATTAAATATAGTGTATAATTTTGTTCATGAACTAATGTGGATTAATCATTAAGCGACATTTCTAAATTAATTTATGAGGTACATAAATTAAGATAGGCTTGGAAACCCTGAAAAAGAATCAGAGGCCTAGGATGAAAATAATTACAAGGAAAATAGAAAAGTTAGGAAATATTAACAAAAGAATTTGGAAATGTTGATAGTGCAAAGCTGTTCACTGTCCAAAGAGAAATGAAGAGAAAATACGTTAAATAAGGCCATAAAGGATTTAGGCTATAAATAAGAGATCTTGAATGTTATAAACTCTGACTTGATTTTGGAATGTTATTTCCTAGAGATGTTGTCAATCTAGGCTGTTAATTTACAGCTTTGCCTGAATTCAACAGTGCAAAAGAACTAGGATTCTGTGATCTCTTAAGGGAGTAGTGTTTATGTGGGTTTTTAATTGATCTCTCTGAAGAAATGCTAATTTATAAGAATAGATTGAGTTGCATAACCTTTCATAATAAGTGATTACAAAATTATTATTTCAGCTACTGAGAAATTACAAAATTCTTTTAAAACTTCTATAAAATCTTTAATACTATTTGATATAGAACATCACAAAGAATATGTGACATTCCTTAGCAATGCTGATACTGTATCATCTCTCTGTTATGTAAAGCAAGAAAAACCGGTGTGAAATCTTCTATATTATCCGTGAAACTTAAATGCTAGAAAAGACTTTTGACCTAATCCCATCAATCCTCTCATTTGGCAAAGTTAATGTAGCAACACCTTTAATAATTATAAATACCTGAAATGATAACCACACAGTCCTCTTCAGTGTGCAGTAACATTTTTTAATTGACCAAATCACTCAGTAAAGGAAACTTTAAATTTGTTTAAATGCACATAAAATATATAGCTATATATTTTTTAAATACTGCATTTCTTAAATACCTAGAGGGATTTTTTTGTGACATGTGGCACTGAATTTTAGCAGTTTAAAAGACTATTTATGCATTTGGATATGAAGAGCTTATATTTGCATTTAACATCCTTCAGATGAGTCTTTGTATAATTAAAGGGATTTTTCTCACTGTGTTCTTAATTTGCTGCAAAATGTCACTTTTCGCAAGATTCCACCTCTGTTGTTGCAACCTCAGCTTATAAACAAAGAAAAACTATATGGTAACTTCCACATTAACCTCATAGGTGTTCTAAAGGAACTACCCAAATTCCTCTTTAGCACACAGCTAGATTCTGAACAGTTTAACTTGTGTGTACAATGTTTCAGCAGCTTCCTTACCATGGGAGAAATGTTGGCATCTGTAGCACTGGCTGTGGCCATGCCATCTGAGTAAGAAGAGAGAGTAAGAGAAGCATGAATACTGGTACGGGTGACAAAGAGGTTGGAGATTGGTTGGAAATACTGGGACTCAGGAGTTGAAATTTTATCTGGGAAATAGCGCCCAAACAGAATTCTAACTTAGATTTCATCACAATTTACGTATCTGATTCAAGGAATATCTGAAAATATTTCCATTTCCAATAATAGGAAAAAATGGATTTTCTAAAATGTTGATTTGGTTGGGCTACATTCCCTTTCCCTTGTCCCCATTTCAGTGTCCACCCTCAGTGAGAAACCTTGCTTGGGTTGAGAAGGAATGGGGTATGAGAGAGAGAGATTGACAAAGATTAAACGTGGCTGAAGCAATTGCATGAAGCCTGTGGTTCCGAGAGGACTATTCACTGGTTATTAACTAGCATATCTGTGAGTTAAGCTAGAACCTTCTGAAAGACAATGATAGGGATGTGCTCCCTCCCACCCTGAATTCTCAAGGCTTTCACAAATTACAAGTCTAATTTGGAATATGATAAAGTAGATGAATGCTATACAACCAGAGAAAACTGCCACCAAATGAGAGAAGACCAGATTCCAAAAGGTCATGGAAGACAAGACTCCTGCTCAACATGATTCTACTAAGGCCATAGTCCTTTCCTCATCCTTCATAGGTAAGATTAGCCAGTGAAAGTGCAAGACAGGAAAGATAACACTAGAATGAGCGTACGCAATATTTGAATGAAAATGTGCAATATCCGAGTGCTTGTCCTTGGATATTTTGAGTCAGTAAACACATACATTGGTATGTATTGAAGATAATTTGATACAGCTATCTCTACCTGGTTATGAGATTGAATCTTTGACAAGTATTATTAGAAACGAAAAAACACAGAGAAATCAGCTTTATTTTCATTTAGAAATGAGAACTCTGCAAACTGAAAAACTTCAAATAGGCACACAGCCCTATTACTGTTGTTGTTAGTTATCAAGAATGAAGATTTGGCTAGAAATCAGGAAAAAAGGGTGGAAAATCATACTATCACAGCTGAGAAGTGACAAGTCTTATACCTGCCCAACCTACTCCAACTTAAATGAAGAACAGTATTGAAGATGACATTTCAGAATTACATAGGGTGCCTTTTCTGGAAACAAAAAAAATTTTGCTACCAGTGCTAAATTGGGTCACATTTTTTCTAAGATTTTACTAGGCTAGACTAAGATTGACTACATTACTGTGGGCATTTAGAAATGTTTAACAACCCTACTCTCAAAGTGAGCCATCTCTCCCATATTACAGAATACCTATCAATTCTGTCTGCCTACATTATTATCCCCATTATACTGTGGAGGAAAAGCAAAGCTATTTGGTTATAGCAAAGCAAATTTTAAAATATAATTTCCATTAATTATGTCAAGGGTCAGCAAATTAAGGTCCATGGGCCAAATTCAGTCTGCAGCCTCTTTTCTACATGACCGTAGAACTAAGAATGATTTTTACGTTTTTAAAGGATTATTTTATAAAAAGATTATGCAGTGACAGAGATCTTAGGTGGCCCACAAAACTTAGAATATTTACTATTTGGCCTTTTACAGGGCTATTAATAGTATAGTTCCTTTAAAAGTAACTGAAGTAGTTGATTATTAGTAAATTAAATGATTTGGATAAAATGGAATATATTTAAACCTAGAAAATAGAAATGGAATACAGATACTCATTTAATTTACAAAATGCTGTGATATGCTTCTGATGTAGAATTAGTTGACGTGATGTCAAAAACACAGCAATATTTTGAAATCAAGAAGAAAGAAGTTTTTCCATTTGTAAACTTGGCTGGCTCAACAGAAGATAAAAAAATTGACAAAAAATCTCTGCCAGTAAGGTCAATTAATAGGAGTCACAAAATAAAAATTATATATATATGTATACACACATATATAAACATCATTATAGTAACAGAGATATAAAAATAAAGTCGTGTTTAATTCTCCCATAAGTAAATAAAGGCTCTGAGGGTCACTGCAGGGAGAGATTGTAAGCATTAGCTGCAGCCAACTTTTGCAACTTTCATCTGGCTCTGTTGAGCCAGATCATCTAAGTCTTGATATCTGTTCTGGCTGTTAAATTTCTAAGCCTTCCCATTGTCTTTAGCCAAGAGACCATTTTCCCAAAGCACACTAGATTTTTGTGGAAAGAAGGGTCACAGAGAAAACCTGATAAAATGAGGATGCTCACTGTTTTTTCCATTCTCCCCACACACATGCTTGGGGACTATATTTATTAGGCTGGACTCTCCAATACTTAATGATGTCCTCTCTGCCTCTGATGGTTTCTACTGCTTTCCTTGCTGATGTACTTACGAACGCATCAACCTCTTCACCTTAATATAACTCTAGTGCTGACTGCAGATTGTGGGTGAAACCTTTGTCTATCAGGAGACTAGGAATAGATCAGGAAACTCAGCACATCTCTGAATCAAGTAACCTTTCAGCTGTGGGAGACTTGAATCACCCCACCAACCTCACACACTCTTCTTAACTGTTTCTTTGTCAGTGTTTTTGTTAAAGGGAAAAGGATAAGGATGCCTTCTCTCTCTCTCTCTCTCTCTCTCTCTCTCTCTCTGTCTCTCTCTCTCTCTCTTTTTCTCTCTCTTTCCATCAGTCTACTATAAGGAAAAACTAAAAATGGACTAAAATCCATTGATTCTGCATGGGACTTTCCCCATTACCTCAACATTCACAAGTCTTCAATGGGTTTCTCAAAAAGTGTATTAACTGTTGTATGTAAACAGCTCCCTTAGAACACTGAAACTAGGAATGTAATCTGTGAAAGGAAGAGAAAGGAGCACTAACAGTCATAACAGGTGTGTTGATTCACAACTGAGGGAAAAAGAAACTATTAAAACTGAGGGTTTAGATTTCAAAAATGAAAATAACAGTCAGCTCTACCCACCACCAGTCCCTCACATCAGGAAACTTGCACAAGCCTCTTAGATAGCCTCATCCACCAGAGAGCAGACAGCAGAAGCAAGAAGAACTACAATCCTGCAGGCTGTGGGACAAAAACCACATTCACAGAAAGATAGACAAGATGAAAAGGCAGAGGACTATGTACCAGATGAAGGAACAAGATAAAACCGCAGAAAAACAACTAAATGAAGTGGAGATAGGCAACCTTCCAGAAAAAGAATTCAGAATTCTGAATGATCCAGGACCTCGGAAAAAGAATGGAGGCAAAGATCGAAAAGATGCAAGAAATGTTTAACAAAGACCTAGAAGAATTAAAGAACAGACAGAGATGAATACAATAACTGAATGAAATACAGTTAATACAATAACTGAAATGGAAACTACACTAGAAGGAATCAATAGCAGAATAACTGAGGCAGAAGAACGGATAAGTGACCTGGAAGACAGAATGGTGGAATTAACTGCTGTGGAACAGAATAAAGAAAAAAGAATGAAAAGAAATGAAGACAGCCTGAGAGACCTCTGGGACAATATTAAATGCAACAACATTCACATTATAGGCGTCCCAGAAGGAGAAGAGAGAGAGAAAGGACGTGAGAAAATATTTGAAGGGAGAAAGGACGTGAGAAAATATTTGAAGGGATTATAGTCGAAAACTTCCCTAACGTGGGAAAGGAAATAGCCACCCAAGTCCAAGAATCACAGTGGGTCCCATACAGGATAAACCCAAGGAGAAACACACCAAGACACATAGTAATCAAATTGGCAAAAATTAAAGACAAAGAAAAATTATTGAAAGCAGCAAGGAAGAAATGACAAATAACATACAAGGGAACACCCATAAGGTTAAAAGATGACTTCTCAGCAGAAACTCTACAAGTCAGAAGGGAGTGGCATGATATACTTAAAGTGATGAAAACGAAGAACCTACAACCAAGATTAATCTACCCGGCAAGGATCTCATTCAGATTCGATGGAAAAATCAAAAGCTTTACAGACAAGCAAAAGCTAAGAGAATTCAGCACCACCAAACCAGCTCTACTACAAATGCTAAAGTAACTTCTCTAAGTGAAGAGAAGAAAAGAGAAGAAAAGGACCTACAAAAACAAACCCAAAACAATTAAAATGGTCATAGGAACATAAATATTGATAATTACCTTAAATGTGAATGGATTAAATACTCGAACCAAAAGATACAGGCTTGCTGAATGGATACAAAAACAAGACCCATATATATGCTGTCTGCAAGAGACCCACTTCAGACCTAGGGACACATACACACTGCAAGTGAGGGAATGGAAAAAGATATTCTATGCAAATGGAAATCAAAAGAAAGCTGGAGTAGCAATACTCATATCAGATAAAAAAGACTCTAAAAGAAAGAATGTTACAAGAGAGAATGAAGGACACTACATAACGATCAAGGGATCAATCCAAGAAGAAGATATAACAATTATAAATATATATGTACCCAACATAGGAGCACCTCAATCCATAAGGCAACTGCTAACAGCTATAAAAGTGGAAATCGACAGTAACACAGTAATAGTGGGGGACTTTAACACCTCACACCAATGGACAGATCATCCAAAATGAAAATAAATAAGGAAACAGAAGCTTTAAATGACACAACAGACGAGATAGATTTAATTGATATTTGTAGGACATTACATCCAAAAACAGCAGATTACACTTCCTTCTCAAGTGCTCACGGAACATTCTCCAGGATAGATCATATCTTGGGTCACAAATCAAGCCTCAGTAAATTTAAGAAAACTGAAATCATATCAAGCGTCTTTTCTGACCACAACGCTATGAGATTAGAAGTGAATTACAGGGGGAAAAACGTAAAAAAACCAAATACATGGAGGCTAAACAATACGTTACTAAATAACCAAGAGATCACTGAAGAAATCAAATCAAAAAATACCTAGAGACAAATAACAATGAAAACATGACGATCCAAAACCTATGGGATGCAGCAAAAGCAGTTCTAAGACGGAAGCTTATTAGCTATACAAGCCTGCCTCAAGAAACAAGAAAAATCTCAAATAAACAATCTAACCTTACACCTAAGGGAACTAGAGAAAGAAGAACAAACCCAAAGTTAGCAGAAGGAAAGAAATCATAAAAATCAGAGCAGAAATAAATGAAATAGAACAAGGAAAACGATACCAAAGATCAATAAAACTAAAAGCTGGTTCTTTGAGAAGATAAACAAAATTGACAAACCATTAGCCAGACTCATCAAGAAAAAGAGAGAGAGGACTCAAATCAATAAAATTAGAAATGAAAAAGGAGAAGTTACAACAGACACCGCAAAAATACAAAGCATCCTAAGACACTACTACAAGCAACTGTTTGCCAATAAAATGGACAACCTGGAAGAAATGGACAAATTCTTAGAAAGGTATAACCTTCCAAGACTGAACCAGGAAGAAAGAGAAAATATGAACAGAACAATCACAAGTAATGAAATTGAACCTGTGATTAAAAATCTTCCAACAAACAAAACTCCAGGACAGATGGCTTCACAGGTGAATTCTATCAAACATTTAGATAAGAGCTAACACTCATCCTTCTCAAACTCTTCCAAAAAATTGCAGAGGAAGGAACAGTCCCAAACTCGTTCTATGAGGCCACCATCACCCTGATACCAAAACCAGACAAAGATACTACAAAAAAAGAAAATTGCAGACCAATATCACTGATGAATATAGATGCAAAAATCCTCAACAAAATACTAGCAGACAGAATCCCACAACACATTAAAATGATCATACACCATGATCAAGTGGGATTTATCCCAGGGATGCAAGGATTCTTCAATATATGCAAATCAATCAATGTGATACACCATATTAACAAATTGAAGAATAAAAACCATGTGATCATCTCAATACATGCAGAAAAAGCTTTTGACAAAATTCAACACCCGTTTATGATAAAAACTCTCTAGAAAGTGGGCACAGAGGGAACCTACCTCAACATAATAAAGGCCATATATGACAAACCCACAGCAAACATCATTCTAACTGGTGAAAAACTGAAAGCATTTCCTCTAAGATCAGGAATGAGACAAGGATGTCCACTCTCACCACTATTATTCAACATAGTTTTGGAAGTCCTAGCCACGGCAATCAGAGAAGAAAAAGAAATAAAAGGAATACAAATTGGAAAAGAAGAAGTAAAACTGTCACTGTTTGCAGATGACATGATACTATACATAAAGAATCCTAAAGATGCCACCAGAAAACTACTAGAGCTAATCAATGAATTTGGTAAAGTTGCAGGATACAAAATTAATGCACAGAAATCTCTTGCATTCCTATACACTAATGATGGAAAATCTGTAAGAAAAATTATGAAAACACTCCCATTTACCATTGCAACAAAAAGAATAAAATACCTAGTAATAAACCTACCTAGGGAGACAAAAGACCTGTATGCAGAAAACTATAACACACTGATGAAAGAAGTTAAAGATGATACCAACAGATGGAGAGATACACCACATTCTTGGATTGGAAGTATCAATATTGTGAAAATGACTTTACTACCCAAAGCAATCTACAGATTCAATGCAATCCCTATCAAATTACCAATGGCATTTTTTACAGAACTAGAACAAAAAATGTTAAAATTTGTATGGAGACACAAAAGTCCCCAAATAGCCAAAGCAGTCTTGAGGGAAAAAAACAGAGCTGGAGGAATCAGACTCCCTGACTTCAGACTATACTACAAAGCTCCAGTAATCAAGACAATATGGTACTGGCACAAAAACAGAAACATCGATCAATGGAACAGATAGAAAGCCCAGAGATAAACCTACGCACCTATGGTCAACTAATCTATGACGAAGGAGGCAAGGATACACAATAGAGAAGACAGCGTCTTCCATAAGTGGTGCTGGGAAAACTGGAGAGCTACATGTAAAAGAATGAAATTAGAACACTTCCTAACACCATACACAAAAATAAATTCAAAATGGATTAGAGACCTAAATGTAAGACCGGACACTATAAAGCTCTTAGAGGAAAGCATAGGAAGAACACTCTTTGACATAAATCACAGCAAGATCTTTTTTGATCCACCTCCTAAAGTAATGGAAAGAAAAACAAAAACAAATGGGACCTAATGAAACTTCAAAGCTTTTGCACAGCAAAGGAAACCATAAACAAGACGAAAAGACAACCCTCAGAATGGGAGAAAATATTTGCAAACGAATCAATGGACAAAGGATTAATCTCCAAAACATATAAACAGTTCATGCAGCTCGATATTAAAAAAACAAACAACCCAATCCAAAAATAGGCAGAAGACTTAAACAGACATTTCTCCAGAGAAGACATACAGATGGCCAAGAAGCACATGAAAAGCTGCTCAACATCACTAATTATTACAGAAATGCAAATCAAAACTACAATGAGGTATCGCCTCACACCAGTTACAATGGGCATCATCAGAAAATCTACAAACAATAAATGCTGGAGAGAGTGTGGAGAAAAGGGAACCCTCTTGCACTGTTGGTGGCAATGTAAATTGATACAGCCACTATGGAGAACAGTATGGAGGTTCCTTACAAATCTAAAAATAGAATTACCACATGATCCAGCAATCCCACTACTGGGCATATACCCAGAGAAAACCATAATTCAGAAAGACACATGCACCCCAATGTTCATTGCAGCACTGTTTACAATAGCCAGGTCATGGAAGCAACCTTAATGCCCATTGACTGACGAATGGATAAAGAAGATATGGTACATATATATATACAATGGAATATTACTCAGCCATTTAAAGGCACGAAATTGGGTCATTTGTTAAGCCATGGATGGATCTAGAGACTGTCATACAGAGTGAAGTTAAGTCAGAAAGAGAAAAACAAATATCGTATATTAATGCATGTATGTGGAACCTAGAAAAATGGTACAGGTGAACTGGTTTGCAGGGCAGAAATTGAGACACAGATGTAGAGAACAAACGTATGGACACCAAGGGGGGAAAGCGGCAGGGGTGGTGGTGGGGGGGTGGGGTGATGAGTTGGGCGATTGGGCTTGACATGTGTACACTGATATGTATTAAACTGATGACTAATAAGAAAAAAAAAAAGAATGATGTCTTCTATATCCAAAACTGTGTTCCTTTTTTGCACCATACTTAGAGATATAACATGAGCCTCCCCACTCCTTCCCATTTTACAAATCGTAAATGCAGAATGAGAGAGGAAGTAATTTGTTAGGGTCACACCCAGGTCACAAGGCATGGAGCCAGGACTCCAATCCAGATCCACATAATCCCAGGTCCTGTCTCTCCACTGCTACTCTGCTACCTCACACTTCATACTTGAGCCTTAAAATTGGGAGGACTTGACTCTCATATTTACCAGAGAGAAATTCTGATGCTCATCTTCTGTGCCGCATGCGTGCCTTCCCCATTCAGGCAGCAGCAGGAGAGGTGCGGCATCCACTCAGAAGAGAGGTCTCTCCCCTGTAGGGGCTCACTGAGGGCGGCCCCAGCCCATAAAAAAAAAAAAAAAAAAAGAAAAGAAAAATTCTTCACCACTTCTGTAATATGAAAAAATGTTCCAACCACAATTTAAATTTTAACGATAGAAAAATATTCTATAGACTTTATGTAACAGTCAAATACCTACAGTTACCCATTTTTGACACAGTGGCATGACAAAACTAAGATTTAGTTGTTCAGCCACTTCTGAAAGCTAACCTGCACGTTAATTGCAGCCACTATGAAGACTGGCCATTTCTTTTCATGCCATATGTGGTTTTTATTTTGCTTTTTATGTCTTCCACAATATATATGTAGCTGTTTAATTCTGGAGAAAAGTCACTTTTGTAAAGGTGGAATTCTGAAATAGAAACAGAAGTGACTAGAGATTATTTTTTAAAATAAATAATTATTGAGCTCTTGTTATATGCTTGTAATATGCTGGACACAGATATATGGTCTGCAGAGACACATGTGAAAGAGAATCCTTGCCCTGGGGAAATTACATTCTGGTGTGAGATACAGACCATAAATAATAATAAAAGAAATGCATAATTTCAGATAATGTGATGTGGATAATAAATTGGATGATGTACAAAGAAAATAACCTTGTTGAGGAAGGTGGGTTGGTTGTTCAAGAAGATCTTCCTGAGAAGGTGTAAGTCTAACTGAGCTTTGAAGGTGGAGATGGAGCCAGCTATTGAAGAACTGAGGAAATGCATTCAAAGGAGAGGGACCAGTAAATGCCCCTTGGTGGAAATTGAGGTTGGACATGTTCCAGGAACAGAAAGTTGATTGTGGCTAAAATAGTGAGTGGAGATGAGAGTGGTTAAGATGAGGTCAGATAGTAGGCAAGGGCCAGATCGTGGTCCTTATGGGCTGGGATCAGGAATTTGAATTTGATTCTTGGTTTATTGGGAAGCCATTGGAGGACTTTAAAGACATGCTCTGAAGTACATATTTTAAAAATTATTCTGGAAAATGTACAAGGAAAGTAGGCTAAAGGAAGGAAGAGTAGAAGTGGGGCTACATAGTCATCGAGGCTACAGAGGTAGTCACTAGAGTAATGATGGTTGAAATGGAGATTGATGGATGGATTTAGTACATATTTTGGAAATATAACCTAAAGACTTGCTGCTGATAGACTGGACAGAGACCTTTGTGCTGGTAATTTGGGTGATAGGAAAAGAATAGACTCTTAGTGTTTGCCTTGAGCATGAGGAAGACTAGAGAACATAGCCTTTTACTTGTCTTCCTTTGCTATTTTCCTGGACCTAAGTCCCCTTCCTTGTCAATCTTCCAGTCCGCTTCAGATTAGGCATTGATTCATTAAGATTCCAATAACTCTAGTCTCTTCCCTATGTTGGAGCTAAAATGTGAATCTCAAAAGCTTTTTCTGTTTTTGTCTCCCATTGCAGCTTTAAAAATATTTGCACTCACTCTTTCCTCTCCCCAGCTGTTGCATTTGCCAGAACTTCAGGAGGTGCAGCTCTCCACCCACTCAAATGCAGTAGGATAAATGCCTAGTACAAGACATCTTCTTTCCTGGCATGCTATGGTTGGGAACTTCCAAAGTTGCTTTCATTTTAGTGGGACAAAACTATCTTCAAGTGTATTTCTACATAAAAGATTCTAAAAGTCCATTTTCTCCAGTTACATTGGTGTTTCATAATTGAATGTCTCCTTTCCCTCCTCTACTCTCAAGTTCCATCCAAAGCTACATATTTAGATTTTATCACTTAACTAATGTCTTCTGCATTGAATAAGTTAATCTAGCTTTCCACATCACATGCATGGTTTTCTTCTTTATTTTGCATTTTTTCCCTTCATTCGTTCCTCAATGTATCAGTTCTTACTTACACGTAGAAATACTTTAATAACATACTGCATGTTTAATGGATTATGTGTGCCCATGGATATACCACAGTAAATACTAGAGGTAATAACAGTAATGGCACTTCATAAATCATCTTTATAGTTATCTTTTGTATTGAAAGCCACCCACATATGAAATCTGAAAATAGTTTCCTCTTATGTTAAATCCATGGTTTTAAAACTTATTTTATCACTGGAATCATTCCTCACACAGAATCCTATGTGGGACCCCAGCTCCCAGTACGTAAAATACATAAGAGGAGAGCTGCTCTGCTGGAAAATGAAGATGAGCCATGCTTTAGGTCTCCTCTACATACCCTGTGATTATGCTTGAGACATATATCCATAGGAAATTTCATGCTCGACAAAATGCAATTTGAAACCTCAGTGCTAAAAGCATTATTCTGAATCTGCTTCTTTAAAGTGTCAGATTTGGAACTTTCCTGCTTGTTCTACTTGTATGACTGAAATTCACTAATCCTGATGATGCATGTCACAAGCGTGTGCGTGCACACACACACATATACACACACACTCACCTCTCTGAATCCTAAGATCATGCTACTAAGAAGAATATTCTATTCTCTTGATAAACATCGAAAAGACCACCTTCTTCAGAAGTGGAGTTTTGTTCTATAAATAATGAGCCCAGCTTTTTGGACCCTCGCCACCGCTCTCGTGATTCATGTAGTTTATGGCCTCCATTGGGGGTTGTTTAGCCCAGAAGTTTCGAGGGCACGATGGCTACGTTGCTACTCTCCACCCAGAAGTCTTGTTTCAGTTATTTCTACATCAGCCTTGTGAGGTAAACAGGGATGAAATCTTTAGTACACGTTCAGATGTGAAGAACGCAGACCACATTTACGGAGGCAAATTAACTCTCCATATTATCTACTCATGAAAATGTGGTTGGGGTGAGAGAAGGTTTCAGAAAAATCGCAAGGCCTATCCCGTGGGTCCTGGTTAGGCAAGTTTTAGTTCCTGACTATAGCAGTGCAGGTTTGGGATTATACTCGCCATTGATCCCATGAAAGGAGAGGCAAGAGGATAAACAGGTTAACCAACGATGCATCATCATTCTTGGATAAATGAATCTAGAATGTTTCAAATAAATAATGAATTAAGAAAGCCAACTTTGAGTTCAACAAGAGGTTCATAATTTTATTACATATATCTCAATCTGACATTTGCTTTTGGTGGGGGGGATGTATGGAAAAGACCATAGTAATAGTAACACACTACTACTAATAACATATTAATTATTCAGTCAGTGAATAGTAACAAATTCATAAATATTTAGATCTGTTTCACATTAAATATGACAAGGAAGCTACCAGGATCTATAACAAACAGAGATTTCTTACTGGGTAAAGATACCATAAAAATATATTGTCTTTGATTTCAGGAAAATGACTAAATTTAGATTTGTGCTGTTTCTTAATTTTTTCCTAACTTTTCCTCCAGGTGTCATAATTTGGGTAATATTCAGAAGTGAGAATGTGAGGAATTGAGTCGTCATTACCGATGCTTCTTTTCATGTGTTATGTATGTGACAGTGCTTCCCTTGTCTATATTCCATGGTCTTTTAATAGCTCGTTCAGAGCAGTAGCAGTGGGAGGGAGAAGGGATGGTTTGCCAGTGGCACCTTTGTTGCTATTCAGTAGTAGGACTGGTTTCCTTGTCTTGGCAGCAATTACAGATGTAAAGCTGCTTCCTGGAAAATGTTCTTTTTGGTAGATTCAGCAGAACTTCTGTGTATCTCTGCTGTACTAGCCTGTATAGTTATGTGTACTGACTCATCATGTGTTCTTAGGGTATGAAAAAACAAAGACATAGCTAAATGAATTTGGCATCTTATGCATAACAAAGGCAAGGCAAATGAAAGGTAACATATATTGTTGTAAGAAGCAAATGTTTGAACACTCCAAAGTTATTGCCAATCACTACAGTGCAAAAAGGGATATACTTTTTTATTTGCTATTTATCAGCAAAGACATGATAATGTCTTCTCTGAACAAAGCTGGAAAAAGAAACTATATAAACCAAAATAGAGTCACAAGAACATGCAGAGTGTATGGATGGCACAGCATATATGTGTTTAACTAAAAATAAAAGTGTATTGCTGCTGCTTCTGCTATCTTATATTTTAAAAAAAAAATGTCTAAATGCTATAAAGACAAAGGCTCCACAATAAAATTGATTCTGTATTTGTTCTTTCACCACAAACTTGTGATAGATGGGAGAAGTTATTGTGAGTGCATGTCATACAGAATGCAGGAGGTAAACACTTATTTTAAAGAAAAACTTATTACACTGTATTCTAAAAGTTTTGTTTGGGTCTAACATCTCAACGACAGTTTCCCAGAAAAAAATCTGGACCTTAAAATATTTTCCAACTGGAAACCAAATGTAGTCCAAGTGTTTGATGAAGTTTTTGCAAGTTTCCCTAATGGGACTGGCAGATCACTCATAAATATGAAGTAAATAGCATAATAAACAAGCATAAAATTAAATGCATAAATTACAGGCAAAAAAATTTCAGCCACACCATGACAGGATTCATGTACATGGATTCATTTAACACCAACCAAAAGCTTTGCTTACAAGTAACATTTAAGCAGTAGAATTTGAGATGAAAGGACATGAAGCTATTCTTTCCATGGGAAAGAAAAAAAGTGTATGTATAATGTATTAATCAGGTTTTAAATTGGACATGCAGGTTTTAAATTGGACTAAATTTTGCTCATCATAATGATGGGAATATGTGCAAATACAAATACATTTGTATCAACTTCATTTATAAAGTCATCTAGGTATAATATAGATGGCGATAAATGAAGTTGATACAACTGTTTATTATTTTCATTTTTAAATTTTAATAGGATTTTATGACATGGTGAAAATTATTTGTATTAAGAAATCCATATACATCATTCTATTTCTAATTTCAAATTAACTTACAACTCATATTGATTTCAAAACCCAACTTTCTATTTTTAGGAGGAAAATGAAAACAGAGAAGATACCATTATCAATATATTAGCTATTCACTTCATCAGTTATTTAGGCATTTCAAACCATCTCAAATTTAGTGGCTTAAAGGAAAAATCATTTGTTTGCTCATAATTCTGCAATTTGAAATCAGCTTAGCTGGGCAGTTTTTTTTTCTGGACTTACCTGGCATTACTCACAAGGCATTACTCACGATCAGATCAGTTGACTGGGGGTGGGATGTCTAGCATGGCTTTAGGTCTGAGGCCTGTGGTGAGATGATAGAATGGCGTGGGGGGCTGGCTCTTTCTTTCCATGTGGCTCCTCTTCCAAGCTTCTTCAGAGCCTGGTGCTCTCAGAGTTCCAGAAGGACAAAAGAGAAGCTATGAGCCCTTTTGAGGTCTCATCTCAAAATTTGCACAGTGTCAACTCCTGCACATTCTATTTATCAAAGCAAGTTGATCCAAGGGGGTGAGGTAGGAAAGGGACTCTACCCTTTGGTGAATGGAGCATCACCTTGTAATAAGGACAGGAGGAATTTAGGGTCATATTTTGCAATCTATCACAATCATCAAATTTAAAAAAGGAATAATACTTTGGTATATTAATAGTAACCCAAACATGAATACATAGGAAGAAAATCCTGTGAGTTTAAATTTTTATTTAAATAAAAGACTTTTATTGTGTAAAAATCTATTTTACATCTGAGAAACTGTTTTAAATATTCTGAGATTCTGGAAAAATCTTTCTATGGCTTTATGAAGTCACACACTTGTTGCATTTCTCTATAATACATACAATTCCTTCCTTTAAAAAAAAAAAGTATACATAAGACTTGCCAACATGATCAATTCCAACACATTTCTAACCTGCTTAATACTAATCTAAGTGTTCCTGAAAATTCTTGCTCTAAGTTTGGATCAACAAGATATGTCACAGCAAACTGTGCAATATTTAATCTTTTACCCAGTTCTTTTTTTTTTTTTTGCGGTACGCGGGCCTCTCACTGTTGTGGCCTCTCCCGTTGCGGAGCACAGGCTCCGGACGCACAGGCTCAGCAGCCATGGCTCACGGGCCCAGCCGCTCCACGGCATGTGGGATCTTCCCAGACCGGGGCACAAACCCGTGTCCCCTGCATCGGCAGATGGACTCTCAACCACTGCACCACCAGGGAAGACCACCCAGTTCTTTTTTATGTAGTCATTTATCCAGTTGTGCCCATTTACACTAAAGACTATTATTCAGTCATATATTAGAGGACATTTTAGAAATTATTAATCATTATCAAAAACTGAATTCAAATTTCATTTTCTCCCCCAATCTGAATTATTAGAATAAAAATCTAAACATGATTAGATGTATCCAAGTTTGGAAAAAGTGGGTTTTTAGATATACTACACTTTTAAATGTTTTATATGCTACATTTTCTTATATTTTATTAAACAGAGACAATTTCTCAACTGTTGTTTTATGAAAAGAAATTTGCTACTTATGGGTCAGGAGTGAGACTGTGAGAGATATAGTTAAGAATAAACAGATCCTATATGGAATCTAAAAAAAAAAACAAACAACAACAACAAAAAACAGTTCTGATGAACCTAGGGGCAGGACAGGAATAAAGATGCAGACTTAGAGAATGGGCTTGAGGACACGGGGAGGGGAAGGGTAAGCTGGGATGAAGTGAGAGAGTAGCATTGACATATACGCACTACCAAATGTAAAACAGATAGCTAGTGGGAAGCAGCCGCATAGCACAGGGAGATCAGCTCATGCTTTGTGACCACCTAGAGGGATGGGATAGGGAGGGTGGGAGGGAGACGCAAGAGGGAGGAGATATAGGGATATATGTGTACATATAGCCGATTCACTTTGTTATACAGCAGAAACTAACACACCATTGTAAAGCAATTATACTCCAATAAAGATGTTAAATTAAAAAAAAAAAAAGAATGAACAGATCCTGACCGAAAGAGTTTACAATCTACCAATGGTAAGATATAAGCACAAAAACTATGCAAACATGTTCAGAAAATAGAAATCAAGAAACATACAGGCTTCAAAGTTATCACATTTATGTTTCCAAATTGGTCACTTTTAAATCTGCTGGTTGCGAGGAGTAAATTGAGCAGGGAAAGAACAAGGAAAAAGCCCACTCCCAACACCTAAAAGTCACCGTCTGGAGCACTACAGCACAGGCCAGCCTAGTCTTTGCTGGTGCCCAGAAGTGTGGTGGTTGATAAGTATTCTCTCAGAATCTCACGTCTTTTTTTTCACAAGCACTTTCATTGACATCCGTATTCTCAGTAAATTCTACAACGCTCAGTGAGACAGTTAGAACCCTTGTTTAACAGATTAAGCAGCTGGAGATGAATTAGGGAAAGTAACTTGCCCAGAGCTAAACAAAAAATTAAAATTGGTCTTCCCTGGTGGCGCAGTGGTTGAGAGTCTGCCTGCCGATGCAGGGGACACAGGTTCATGCCCCGGTCCAGGAAGATCCCACATGCCGCGGAGCGGCTGGGCCCGTGAGCCATGGCTGCTGAGCTCCGCAACAGTAGAGGCCACAATAGTGAGAGGTGAGCGTACCGCAAAAAAAAAAAAAAAAATTAAAATGACATAAATTAGGGCAAAACCTAGGCCCTGTGCTCATCCCATTGCTTTTTTCTTTCTATATGTAGCAAATTGGAAGCAGTATTGGTGGGTAAAAGCTTAATTTTTCAATAGCATGTGTTAGTTCACAAACACTGCAAAATGTAGTGGCTCTGAGGTATCATACTATGTGACCATAAGATCTAGATTCCTCAGCTATCATAGTTTCCTCATGAGGTAATGTATGTAAAAACCAAAGGATGGGTTCTAGCATGTGGTAGTTTCTAAATACCTCCATTCTTACCATAGCTCTAGGATTTAGGTCACAAGACCAACTCTCACCGTTTTATAACAAGCCCTTTTTGGTTATTTCAAGAGCTAAACCACTTTGGGTGGTATCTGAGGTACAAATTCTTGGCTCTCAAGTGTATTAGATCTTCGTTCATTTCTCAAACTAGGGTCTAAGTCTCTTGGAAGTTCAAGGACATATTCTTGAGGATAAGCAGATACTCTGCAAGAATTATTTTGACCTTATTGAACGTGCTAATATAAAAACAATGGAAATTGACTTAATACATGTATGATGTTTTCATCCCATGAAAACCAAAAAATTTCACATTGTGCTTTGTGAAGGAAGGTTTTACAGAATGTAAAGTAAATCATCACACAGCATAGTAGAGGCCTATAGACATGTTTCCACAATTCTAAATGCAGTAAGTTCTGAAAGCCAAAAAAAAAAAAAAGTAAATAAGTGCTTTTGACTCATTTGTTAGCAAACTTGACCTGTATAGACATGAGGTCACTTATAATTTTTATTTATATCTTTTACTGTGAATATGTATGTATTCATATATTATTATGCAGAGATAGTAATATGCTTGATTATTGGGTACTGTCTCTTTCTAAAATCTGAAATACTTTGAATTCTAAAATAGATCTTGACCCAGTGGTTTCAAAGGACAGGTTGTGCACCTGTATGTGTGTGATACCGCAAAGGAATCTGCATCAAGTGGACAGTGTGCTAGTCTTTATTTTTAATGACAGCTTTATTGAGACATTAGTGCCCTATTTTCATTGCTGGTGTTTTTCAGCAAGGCAACACCAACCATCATAATTAATTACTGATATTGATTGTGTGGGTTTTTTGTTTTTTGTTTATATTAAACTTATAAATGCATTTTGGTTGCAAGTATGTTAAGAATTGTGGACATTTGAAATTAATCCTGAACTTTATGTCTTTAGATGTTTTCTATATTATTATAATAAAAGTATTTTAGGTCAGCACTGAAAGGTTCACTAGATATTTTTCTTTGCTTGTTTAAACACAGGCATATTAATCATAGTTGAGAAACTTTCACATTATACTTAGCAACTAGAACAAGGATAACAAGGTAGTAGTTTGGAGTGATTTTCAACCTTTTAAAGCTTTGTGTACTGACAAAATTATTCTAGGGAAAATGTAGCTATAGCCTAAAATATGACTGTGATATTTTTCTATGTATCAGGGAAAACACTTTTTATTACTTGTAACATGATCATGAAAATATATCTATACTTTACATATAGTCTCTTTATTATAGGAAAATCCCAGTCCCTTTGCTGTAGGAAATCTGTATCTTCTCATTGCAACAAACAAATATCTGGCCTATCTTTGCTACTAACCATCTGGTCACCTACCTGAAGCATCTTTAGATTCTGGGAAATGAAAATTTCTCTAAATATATAGTAACTAACTACAAACAATTTATAGCTATTAGTCAATCAGTCTTGTTTCAATGGTTGGGATGCTTTAAAACTTCAAAAATACAAACAGGGATGCAATTTTAAAATTTAGCATTTACTGCAGAAGTTGTCTCCATTGTCTATGCCAAAAATAGATAATAAATATCTCACTCTTACTAAGCAACTAAAATGTAACATTTAAAACGCTACTCATTGTGGCAAGATTTATAAGCAAGCAATTATAGCAAACGCACATTGAGTTGTTGCTGGTTTTACTTTCTAGATACAGGTGTCACCTAATATCCAAGGCAATGATCCTAGAGCAATCTCTTTGGTCCCTTTGATCTGAGGAAGAAAATGAGGTTTTGAGAGGCTTCATAGATTGTGTGTGGTCATGCAGCTAATTAGTGTCAGAGTCACGTCCCCTCAATTTGAGTCCAAATGGTTGAAGTTTTGTTATCATTTGAAATGCCATGCTTTAAATCTAAGAAGGAAGTGACCTTATCTGTCCCAAAGCTTGAAGATAAATTGTCCCCAAGTGACAAAGCAGTAGTTGAGTCCAGGAACAAAGAGCGTGACTCAGCCAGACCCCCTTCAGCAGGGCTGGCTTCGAAGCTGAGTCACTGAAAATTAGATTGCAGAGTAAAGGCACTGTGCATTCCTGGGCTTAACCCACATGTGAAAGGACAGAAAGCCCCAACCAAATCATGAAATAGAGGAGTTTCTCTAAGGAGGCTTCCCACCAGTCCTAGTATTTTATCCCTGCTAATCCTTACTAAAGGGTGAGATGCTAATGTATCACATCATACAAGAGAGTTCAGTGTAATGCTTCTCAGGTTTATTATTTTAAATTTTAATAAGGGATTCCAGAAGACCTTCTTCAGTCCTAAAAAAAGAATGGCAGGTTGTTTAGGGCAGCACATCTCAGCCTAACATCCACCAAACCAACCACTTAGGTAGCTAACTACGTGCAAGGCCAGATGGGGTCTTATGTCCTATCCCAGCAGAGATCATCTTGACCTTTTAGAATCACCTTTCTCATAAATCTCAAATTGTGAATGACAGTATTGTGCAGCCATGCTTATCCAGCCCTGTCTAAACGGCCCTTCAGTTTATCCAGCCCGTTTTGCTTTGCAAGCTGGCTCGTACATGGAGATCTCCCCAGTCCTTTCATCAGATGCTGTGTGCTTATCATCTTCAAATGAGAAGCCTGAGGGGAACGAATAAGATTCCAGCACAGCAGTTTACTCTTTAACAATGAGTATCTCATCTCATCACTGCTTTTCATTTCTCAGGTCAGGTGGGTCCCTTTGCAGTAAAAAAGGTTTGAGCATCTTTCTGGATTATTGGAGTTTTCTTAATTATAAATTAAACCAAATTCCAATCAATTGAGATATATGACATTACATTGTGGTTGTGCTCCTGGCATTTGATATTATATTTTTTCCCAATAATTGTAAATATTATTCAACAAAGTAAATATTAATTTTCAATCAGTCTAGTGATCTAATAAGATACCATTGTGTAGAACAAAGTTTGTATCTTGAGAAAAAAATCTGAACTTAAATATACTTTTTAAAAAAACGTAAAAGAATTGTAATAAAACAAATGGTAATTTTCCATGTCCAGAAAGGACACAAGCAAAGTCTATGACCTACAATGCCGCTTCTTATAACAAAGTAGAGAATAAACTCTCACCTCCAAAAGAATGTGAACCAAATACCTTGTTAAAGGATATAATAAAACAATGATTCTGTTTTTGCTAAGCTGTTATAGAAGATTGTTGTATTGTTCAGTCATTCATATATTCCATGCAGTTCTGAAGTTAGCTATCCATTGTTGTTTGATATATCGAAGTCTCTTCCGTCACTTAAGAACACAAAAGTGCAATTAGCAAAGTAAGTTGTGCAGTATGCCATACTTGGATTGGAATTTAAAAAACAAAACAGGTTTTAAAGTTTGAGTTTATTTTGCCTATTGACTTGAATGTGTCATAAATAAGGACACAACTTTATTATTTGAAATCAAAATGGAAGTTCTTCTGCTTGTAAAAATTCAGGGATTTACCCAATTTCACTTACATGAAGTTTCCCATCATTACCCATCATAATCACTTCACATTCTTCAAAACTTGGGAAAATCATGTTGCTCTATATGCTTTTTCTCCCTGAGCTTTAAATTATAGTAAAACAGTATCAATGAACACTCCAGGACTCTCAATGTGCACAGCCAGTATAGAAAATTACACCCTTAAAAAAAAGCCCTGTTAGTCTCGCTCTCTCCTTTCTCTGTAAGAATATCAGGCAGGCCTCTTGGCATCCTGGGATCATGTCTATATAGGAATCTTAAAGGCTTCTCCTACATCCTCCTCAATGCCCATAGGATACTTTACTTGAGGCTGTGCTCTCTGCTTTCTACCCCAAACCAAGCCCTCTTATTCTCCCTGGTGCTATTCTGCTAAAAGAGGTTCTCCGATGTCATTGCTGTTGGTGGAATGGTTGGATCGCTTCTCGCAGGTCCTCTTTTTCTCACCCAAGTCATTCATTGGTCTTCCAAGATATCATATTCACAGAGGGAACCTCCTTTCTATAGAAATACATGAAAGCTCTTAGAATTAAAGATTGTTGGGTTGAGTTGCATCAAATAAAAATGAAGTGAATTAAATTGACTTGAATGCAATGGAATGGATTGGACTATGATGGGAGAGACTGGAATGGGATACCTTGGTGCTAGACCCCCTCCTCTTTGAAGCCTCCCCTGTTTGTACTCTTGTAGGGATCCCAAGGTTCACTTTTTGGGCTGATAGCTCCTTATTTACACCCATTTTAATTTTAAAAAATCACTATTATGAAATATTATATCTTCCCGAAGGAGGGCAACTAGGTCTTATTCATTCCTTGTAGGCATTTGGCAACTTTTTGTTTGTTTGTTTGAAAACCCAACTTATACCATTTCTAAGTGATGGGTGTGGACAGCGAACCATAAATAATGTAAACATGTTAGCCCTGCCAGAGAACAAGAGTTCATTTACAACTTAGAAAGACCTTCCTGGCTTTGAGCTATAGTGCCTATAGCACAAGCCAGGAAGGTCACAGTGTTGCATTATCTGAACACTTTGAAGAAAATAGCCTAGAGTTCATGTGTCCTGACCTGTAGTCAAGTCCACTTTGAATGAAGGAGAACTACTACATGAAGTGGTAGCAGCTACTCATGAGGGTGTTATCTTTTTGTTTTCATCCACAGAAAGCAAATTTTACTTTTCCATAAAGACTCATTTAAAAATCATTACCAGGATATTTCACAAATAAGAAATCATTGTCTCTTTGTACATCTTTTCTTTTTCACAGTTATAGTTGCTAACCTTTCTGGAAAAAAAGTGTTTTCTATCTATGATTAAATATTCTATCAACTATGTATCTACTGTGGGTAGGGCTCCTCATTAAATGACCACCTCTATGGTCATTATATAGACTTTCAGGAAGTCTGTGCATGTTTCAGATGTGCACATCATGTGAGGGGTGAGCTAATAAGCAGGGGCAGTTTATCTGTCAACATCCCTGAACTTACCCTTCAACTGTTTCACTCCACCAAGGATGAGAAACCTTACAGGTTTCTCTGCTGCAATTGATAAGTCAGACACGAGAGAGATTAAAGGGTCTCCAAGTTGCTCACTGAAACTGGGGAAAACCAAATTTTCACGCTGACATAGCAGAGGAACAGGGTGAACATTCCCTCCTTGGAATTGTGATTGCACTTGTTCTTTCCAAAAACTTCCATCAGCCAAGAAATACTGCATCTCCCTCTACAGGAAGTAAGTTGAATAAACCCACACTTAGGCTCGTATTCTCCTTCTGTTGACCAGGAAGGGGTAAAGAGTGGCTCAGGCCCACAAAGGAGCCATGTGACCAGTTGTATGTGATCCTGGCTCTTGGGGACTGATAAGCTTCATAGTCAGAAGCAGTGAAATCTCCCTTCAGCCTCATTCCCCCTCAGTCAGCGCAAATGAGAAATGCCTTCGCTCTCTGCTCAAATAATTTATATCACTCTTTTAAGGATTCACACAGCCCCCATAAGCCTCATAAATGACCCTAGAGAAAACAAAAATAAACCTGACATACGTTTTTCTCAATGCTATGGCTGGATTTCAATAATAAATAGAATTATTTTATTACCCAATCAGTCCAAATGTAGGTATCTCAGTAGACAGGCAGATATAATGTAAAATTGATTACCTTGCTAGGTAAAAATCTCATAAACCTGAATGAAAACTTAATTTTTGTTTTTAGTAGAACTGAAAATAATAGTAATTTGGTAGGACTGTCCTCATAGGAACTCTATTCCCAGATGATAGTAAAGGATGCTTATTAAAAGAAGTAGGTCTCACTTCCACAACCAGGAATTATTCTTTTTTCCATATGTAAATAGGTATATTCCAACCTTCAGTTCCTATGCCATGAGACAGCATGATCTCTCTGGGTGCCACCTTCAGAGTCAGCCCAAGGAAAAACCCTGACGTAAGCAAAGTACTCCAATTTCTTCTTTCACTGTCATCTAAGCTTCAGCCTCGTCTCCCTGAGGTCCTAGGTGCAGTGCCCTACCTTGTCTGCCATACTTGGGCACTGAATTGACCTTCAGACACTGGCAAGAGCCCAAACCTGGGGATCAGAAGCCTTGGTTTTATCACTAACTGGTTTGTCATTTATTAGACACATCATTAACATCTGTGAATTGGGAATGATAATACCTACTTTACAGGGCTATAATGAAGACTGACAATATGTATGTGGAACACACTTGAGAGCTTAAAGCACAAAATAAATACGACTATTTAAACACCTTGAAATAACTTACATTGACTGCCTGGATAAATAGATATTTGTTTGCCAAATAAAGTTACTGTTCAGTAAAGGCTACTTTCACCTCTCCCCCTTTGCTATTGCCTAAGCTACTATTGAAGGGCTCACTCTTTTCCAAAAATCACACATAGACACACAGACACACAGTAGATTTGCAAGGTCAGTATTTTCTCATGACATTCCGTCATAGCATTCATTATATTTTATTTGTAATTGATTATTTATTGCCTTCCTTACTTGACTTTAAGCTCTATGAAGACCAGGAGTATGTTTATTTTGTTCATCTTTGTCTTGTCAGGACCTGGCATTTTGAAGGCACTCATTGAATGAGCAAATCAATAAATAAATAAACACACACACACACACACCACTCCAAAGCCCTCTCCCACTTCTTTGATTCATGATATTCTTCTATCCAGAAACAAATTATTTCACTAGATTATAGATAATGAATTATAATGAATATTCCCAGGGCAGGGCTGCTTAACAACCACATTTCTTCCCACTAAGATATAAACAATTAAAAACAGACGCCTCCTGAGAATTAGTTCTGACAGAAAGATCAAAAGGGAAAAAGCACTAAAAGAAAGAAAAGATGCAGACTGAGCCCTGGGCAAGAGTAAACACATGCTCACCTTCTTGACAATTTTGCTCAAATCTACCCCATCTTTTAAAAAATGTCTCTACCTTTTGTTCTGGTCAGTTCCCAAATTTGATTCCACTCAGTGCTTATAGAGGATCTGAGTCAGCACCAAATAAATCAGTTAAAATGATGGGAGAAGAGAATATCCAATGAGGGTCATGCTCTAGAGATGCTATAGAAAAACTTTCTGTGGAAAAGGTCGCAGATCAGTAAAGCACATTTGACCTGTGTATGTATTGCAGCATAGGGATTTGTCTCAGTATTCCTTGGAACCAGAGTGCACAGCATTCTAGTGGAAGAATCATAGACTTTGGAATTAGGCAGATTGGAATCATATCTTAGCCACTTAGGAGCTCTGTGACCTTGGACAGGTGACTTAACCTTGTTAGGTGCTATTGCTTCAATTGTGAAGTGATAATAGCAACTCCTATGTGGTAAGAACCTGACACTGGTCATATAAATATATGAAGTTATTTTTTTCATTCATTTAATCAGGAACTTGCAGAAAATTCTAGAAAAGACTGTCTTTTAAATAAAATCATGCTACCTGAGTGAGGACTGGGCAAGTCCACCCCAGGAAAAATAAATAATTGAAGTACTTTGTGCAAGAGTGTTTTGTAGTTTATATAATTCTCTCCCTAGAAATCTTCCTCATCTAAGTTAATAGAACTCTGTGAGGAAAAGAACAGGTTATATTCCCTCTATTTTATAGAAATAACTGAAATTAGGTTAAGTGCCTTGGCTAAAGTTTCAGGAAAACTCATACAAATGGCCAAGCTGGGTCCAGAGTCTGAAGTCCAGAGTTCAAGGCTTTTGACCTAAGGCTCACCAATTTTTTTCCCCCATATTAGGCCAGCTTCCAGAGAAGTTTCCAGAGCAGCAAACTTTGAAACCTCTTTTGGTTTCTTAGTATGTGACTGCTCCTGCTTTCTTCCCTGTCTATGAAATTAAAGATATTAATATAATTTTATGTGGCATTAAGTGAGGTAGAGGGAGAACAGAAATTGCAGGAAGAGCTTACAATACATTATTCTGGTAGAAAGAGCCTCTGTTCTTCCCAGTCCTACCAGATCCAGTTCAAACTTTCCTTTCTCTTTTTCATGTCTTATCTCTTGTTTACAATACTTTTTTGGTCATCCTCACAGTCCCTGCTAGCTCTAAAAATCTATGATTCACCACTTTTTTCCTTGATACTTCTCTTGCCAAAAGGGAAGAAAACGACAAATATTTTTGTGGCTGTGATGGAATTCTGAGGGGAAGTGGAATGAGGTACATTGTTGAGGAAAAACAGATTTAAGAGAAAGATAGGGAAACATTAAGACTAGATAAAAAGAAGAGGTGGCTGATTTTAATAACAGTTCCAGGTTTTTTTGATTTCTGCCTTTAAGGAACAGAGCTCAATAAGGAATCAGTTCCATTTCAAGTTCCCTGACTCCTAAATCTTGATGTTAGACTTGGCAGATATTTCCTCTCCTTCCTTCTCACTATCCTCAAGCCCATGATTTTACAGAAAAAGAAAAGGAAAGCCAGAGAGGGTATGTAACTCAAGCAAAGTTGCAAAGAACTTAAAGGAGCAGCAATTTTTCTTGTCTTTTGCCTCAAGAACTCCTCATTCTTACCCTCAAATAGTGTTAGAGAAAAAAGTTTAACAAACCAACAGTTAGTAAAGTCACAGGGAAAATTCCATGAGAGAATTTGAGTTCTTTACATCAATTAAGAAGAAGAAAAAAAAACCAGTTACTTGGTGTGCAGCCATGATTTCTCTTTATGCGAAGAATGAATGTTGCTATTCGAAAAACGCACTTTGCCAAATTCATACCTCTTTCAAAACTGATGGGTTCTATTTTAAATCCAGCCCAAATTATGTGGTTCTCAAAACTGTTTATGCATGGCAAAACCCCATTTCCTGTAAGTGAGTCAACTATCTGTAACATCATTCATAATACTTCAAGCACTGCAAAAATAATTGTTTGGCTTAAATTAATTTTACAGTTCTATGGCTAACTGGGAAATTGAAATATCTCTGTGAGCTAGTTTTGGATTTTTTTTAACTAAAGTAGTGATTTGGTTAAGCAATTTTTTTTTAGTTATTTCTCCCATTTCAAATCACTTAAGCATAATCTTCTTAGTTTCAAAGTAAAATATTATACTCCTAGTGAATTCACAAATAAATGCTTTTTTTTTTTTTAAAGGCATAAGAAAGTATTTGAAAATGCCATTGGGATGTAGCCAGGCAATGTAGTTACATGCAGAAGAAAGGGGCAGACAATAGTGGCCAGACCTGAAATTGTATCTATTCCCTGGGAATGTCAGTCTCTAGGGTGTGAGATGCAGCTTCTGGTGCTGGGAGAAGCACCATAATAGAACAAAACATGCAGGAAACATGGTTGGTTGGAAGCAAAGGTGGTCATCCTGGACGTCATTTGGCATGAGGAGATCCAACTGAAATTAAGATGGTGACTGAACAGGCAGTAAAGCACAGTGTCAGGAACTCCAGGCAGGCAGGTGAGCAGTTTGTCTGCATGTAGCAGAGCCCCAGACAATAGATAGAGGCAGAAGTCTCCCATGGGAGACTAGCCTAGAGGAGTAGAGAGCAAAGCAGGTTACAAAGGCTGGGATTCAGACACGAAGGCAGGAGTAGGGTAAGCGTGGAAAGGGACACAGGGTTGAAGAATAAGGCAGAAGGCCAGTTACTCTACTTGATCTTCAAGGTCAGGAGCAAACCAGCAGCAGATGTGATTTGATCCTGTGTCCCCAAATAGAAGGCTTTACAACTCTAAACCTCCCACACCCGGTCAGATTCCCAGCTCTGGATGGTGGGCTAAGCCTGCCAGCCAACTGACTTAGCTAGAGAGGAGGGGCCTGGGGCTGTCCTGAGGCCATGCCTGGAATGAGCACTACAGTTTTACCACAGTAACTGGAAAATCGGGAGAGTGGAAGTCTCCCGTGCCCAACACTTCCACTGGCATTTTAATGTTCTATGTCAAGGTTAACTCATGCAATATTTACTATTGTCATCTACCCAAGCATTTAGTATTCTGCCTGAAAACTATTTGATCATGACAAGAAACAACAGTTAATGGTCTACTTTTGTAAACCTATCTTGGTAATACTATAATAGAGAAAAAATATGGAACTGAGTCTTCAAGGAGTAGGCTTTCTGGACCTGCAGGGGCTGGCTGTGGTATCACAGGCACCACCCAGTTTTGTTCTTGTCATGTTCATACTTGCAAGATGAGCTCACAGTTTCCTTTCAGCCCCAGCTTTCTATATTTTCGTTCCAGAAGTCAAAGGGATAAACACTACTAAAGTATTTGGGGATTTCTCTTCTAGACAGTTCACGTGGCATTCATAACATTGAACGCTCAAATGAAAAACAAATGAAAAAAAATTTTTTTAAATGAAAAACCAAAAAAAAGGGCTTTGCCCTCAGTTGCTTCAGAAAGTCATTACAATCTATTACCTATTATCTATTAGGTAAATAGCCTACACTTCAAGTGCATTTATATAACTGTATTAAGAGACCATAATAAAGGAATATTACATTTCTATTGAGCCAACTTTTTAACAGGTATATGATTGAGTTTTTATTCCTTCTTTTTTTTTTAACGAAGAGAAGATATTAAGACTAAAAAAAAAAAAACTGTGCTAAAGTTAAAAAGAGACCATTAAAACCCAGAAATAATGAGCTGAGACAGGCTCTTCTGTCAAACTGAAGAATGACTAATGGAAAGTTAGTACGTACAGCCCAAGCTCTCTCAAGCAGTAACATTTGCACCGTATTAAACATTCATGTTTATTGATCTTTAGTGTATATAGTTTGTGGTGTCCAATGAAAAATATAAATATCTATGCCATAGAGATGCAAAATACACCTGTGTTTTATAGACTTGTTCAATGGATAGTCGGTGAATTATGTAACTGAAGGTGATTAAATACCAAAACTTAAGACAAATTTCAGATTCATAAAAAGTTACCCACTTGAGAGTAAGAGGTTTGATAATTTGAACAAATGACAAATTATGATTCACAAATATGCTTATTCTGCCCTTTTTATAACATTCATACTTTATATAGCAACCCATTCTCACAGGCATTTTTTCCTGGTAAATATATGCAACAAAGTACTTGCATATGTACTAAACTATGATACAAATATCTCTTTACATTTTCCTTAAAAGTTAGAACAAAAATTTCCTGCTAATTAAATATATAGCAATATATCTGTAAAATAGTTGAGTAACCTTATTGAACGTAACACGTTGAATAATTCTTCCAAACTAGGACCTGGAATAATTTGTCTAATTCTAACTCAGATTTATACAATGTAAACACAAAATAAAAGGTAGCAGATATATTTGTACCTATCTAGTGGACTGAAGGAAATAATCTTCTCTGGAGACATATTAAAATAATAAACATTTTATAACAATTCTGTGAACATGTAATTAATAAATAAAATTTTTCTAAATTCCCAAGCAAAGTAATTATATTAGCTTGGTGTTTTCTATGGTTTTTCAGCTTGAATCTCTACATCTATTTTTAATTATAATTTAATTGTTATTAATAGTGCCTTTGTTAAATGGAAACTTTCATGCATTTTTTATTTATTTCTTCCAGAAATATTTATTTACCTCCTCTTTTTCAGGCATTGGGGGCTAGATAAGGCCACAATAAACAGGAATGAGCTATTACTCTCATCCTTAAGGGTCTCTCACTCAATCATGGCTTGATTTCAGAATTCTTCCATCTCCTAATACAATTTCCCTTTTGACTTTGCTAGGTACTATACAATTTAAGATATTTAATTTATATAGGGTTTTTCCCCCACCATTTCACAATATTTTTTGAAGGGATTAGTTTCAGACACCGTCTGAAAATTATTAGGCTATATTTGTTTTTTCATGACAATTATTTTCAGAACCAAAATTTATGACTTCTTTTAAAATTACAGTTGTATTTATGTCATATGTGCAATATCTGAGAAAAAACTGTAAAGATACTATAAGAAGCCAAAAATGTATTTTTAATAAAAGATAAGATAAATATCTCTTATGCTGTTTGAGCTCTATTTACATTTGATTTTATTTAAAATAACTTTCATAAAATCCCCCCAAATTTTACATTCTTCTCACTATCTCTGGCTAGACTTCTTTCCTTTACATATTTCTTATATACCTTTAGATTTTATTTTTTTTATACTGTCTAATAGCTTTAACTTCATTCTTCAACACATATATACCTAAAACACTGAGTCTGCTCACCATGCAACTCAGCAATAAATTCCGAACAAAGAAAAAAATGCTTATTAAAATGTCACTAACCTTTGCTTCATTATAATGCTTCAATTATTTAATCAACTAGAAATAGAAATTATACAAAATATTGAATTTAATGCCTTAAAGATGTTAAAATAAATGACAGTGTTTCACGTGCATCTGTATTGTGCAAATCATTCTTTTCATTTTTTAAATTTGAAAATTATTTATTGAGATCTTACTGTGTGCCAGGCTCTATGGTAGCCAGTGAGAAGAATAGTAAAAATACTTAGCCTATAAAGCTTACATTCTAGAGAAAAGAGGTCAACAATAAAAATAAATAAGTAAAACTTACAGTAGGTGTGACTTACAGCATTTCCTACCGTAATCATTCTGATGCTTCCCATGAGCCATACTTGCTTTTAGCTTGGGGGTGGGGAGGTGGATGAGAAGGAAGAAGCCTGAAAAAAACTTGCCCTCATGGAGGGTTCAGACAATTAACATGTATGATAGTGATACGTGTTCTCACTTTTACTCAATTCCAGCTCCCAGTTTTATGTAGATGCCTACCTTATTTAACCTCACCTAATGGCTTTTGGACTGAGTTATTCAGAAAGGAAGGAAGGAGAGTTAAAAGGAGGTGTCTTATTTGTGCTGAACCCTTTGTAAATTCCAATTTTATTAGAAAAAGATTTGACTTCAGAGTGTGAAGAGTTATTTTGAAGTATCATATATAGCTGAACTGATAATTTTGTAATTATTATCTTCCTCCTAAGGAATGGTCATATTTTTCACTTATCTTGTTTCCTTGTAGTATGTATTGAGTTCATGTCATAAACAGCTATATCAATAGTAATAGTTCTATCTTTGTTCAGTGAAAACTCACACTACTCACATGTCATCATTAGACCATATCCTTTAAATACCTGAATTCCCCCATCCCCCTTCAGCTGATCAAATCCTGCTCATCTTTTAAGACTAGGCTCCCCAAAGGTTATTTGAACAATAAACGCACTTCCCAACACTTACCCACCCAGGTAGAATTGTTCCACTTTTCCTTTGGGTGCCACTCTAATTCACTCACAGCTGCTGAAACGAAAATGTTATACTTTGGTGTTTACAGATTTGATCTCTTCCTAACCCTCACCTTTGCTCACCAGACTGAAAACCCTTCAATGGCAATTAACTGTCTTGTCTTTGCAGCTTCTAGTAAGAAGTACCTGGTCTTTATTAGGTACTTAATAAATGTTTCCTGATTAAACAAATAATGAGCTAATGAATAAATGTCATTTACATAAGGTGGTAAATTGACAGTCTCTCATTTTCCCTTCCTGTACTTAATGATTATATATTTCAAGACAACTAGTTCAATTTAGGCAGGTCGTTTTTGCCCACAGCCTAGGCCATAGGGGACTAAGTCTAAGGAAACCTCATTCTCATCTTATTATAAATAAATGAGCTGAAAATACCTATGAAGATTTCATTGGGCACCTGAAAGTTTCAAAATTTTATGCTATCCCTAAATAAAATTGGACTAGGACAAAGTGACCATGCTTTACATAAAAATAGATTTAGAAAACATAATAAATCCAGGTAACTGTTCTGACTATGAGGTTGGTGAACTCCTTGAAGTATGATGGAAAAGGAAAATGCAGAGTAACAAACAACAGATACCTCTTTTGAGAAGGAAAGGGTTGGTGGTGGTAGACTCCACAGAACGCAGTGGCCTTTTAGGCTAACGTCTTTCAAAGACATTCTGTTCTCCACTGTGAGCATTAACTGGGCAGGGCATGGCTCCCAGATAGATGAAAGTGACTTATAGTATCTTAAAGCAATAAATAATCTAATATTTATTATTTAGTATACTAGGCACTTTATAGCCATTATTATATTTATCCCCACAAAACCCTTTATTATCCTTGTATTTTATAGATGAGGAAACAGGCACAAAAATTCTGGTAATTTGTCCAAGGTCAGATACCTCAGAATAAAAAAGCTAATAGTTGAATCCAAGGTGTCAGTACATTCCTACCCACTATTCTGCTCCCAAACTTGAAATATAGCAAGAAAACTCTTCAGATGATGAAATTTTTAAAATACAGTTTCACATCCCTTGCAGTGACCTTGGAGGACCAAGGACTGACTGTAGATTTGCAGTGTTCTTGTATGTGTTTAGAATCACGGGAACAAGTCTTTGCTGTACAGCATCAGGGTAACTGAACCATCATTCGACTGGTGACTATTTAACAGGACATGTTGAGATCTTTCATGCAGAAACATAATGCTGCCTTTTTTTCCTTTCCATCTTATTTTACCATTCAGTAAAAATTGTCACCCTTTGGTACTTCTTATCAAGATATTTTGTATGCTGCTAATTTTCCTGACATTTATATGTAAAACATATCCCAGTGGAGGAATATACTAAATAATTAAAATCTATTTAGATTGCCTATGTTGTCTAACTCATGTAATGGAGATGTTTCTTAGGGCTAGTTATTTTTTTCTGAACAAAGTAATTTATTTGCACATGTTATTTTAATGAGTGATGATCAGGAAAGAAATATATCGTATGTTACTCTAGTCTAAGCATCATTTAGAAAAGACCAAATGCAAAAAAAAAAAAAAAAACACCCAAAAACCAAAAACATAACTGAAGAAGGCTGAAAATTACTACTCATTCCTAAGGGCAATATTCAGATATGGGTGGCAGGCATTATGCCAGTATAACAGATGGACACATTGAGGCCCCTACTTGTTGGTATGAAATATTAATATGAGGGCATGATTCCAAGCTGAGAACATAAAAACAAATTACTTTGGAGGTTAAGGGGATATGTTATCACTAATCCATCGCTGAGCTGAATTAGCCTTCAAAAATAAAAATCGCTCCCAATAACATGTTTAACCTAATGCTAAACTTATTTTAACCAGGTGGGGTTTTGGAGAGACTGTAGAAAGCTATTATAAATTTTCTGAACTCATCAAATATGGAATAAGAAGTTCGATACAGAAGATGATATATTGATCTGGGGATGCTAAAAATAAAGAGAGTGGAGATCTAGCCCTTAATGACCCTCAGAAGTAGAATCATGAAGTAATTTTATGGATGCCAAAATACTGTGTTGTACTTCCTTAATCCTAAACCAATAATCCTTCTCATCCTTAATGTTACAAAGAATTAGTGGTCAAGGTCACTTATAAAATATTCTGCAATATATAATAAAGAAAAATAACCTGTATAAATGTCTCTTTAGATTTACCACAAAGGGTCTTCCCAAGGTTTTCCAAGAAAGAAAGCAGAACAGATTAATTGTATAAGCAATTTTAGGGGTTAATGAATTACCTTTTACCTTTCTGGACCTCAATTTCCTCAGGGGTGCATGGCCTGCTTCATGTTGGCAGAGCTAAAAAAATTCATTAAGAATTCTGCAAATATAACATTCTGTTTCAAGGTCTGCGCTAATGCTTTTAGCTGGACTCGGCATCTGTGAAATTTCTGCCTTGTTCCTTAACTCTGGTCATGTCATTTAAACTCTCTGGGTCATATCTGTAAACCAGGTAGGAAAAATACAAGTCCTAACCATGCTACACAGAGATTCTGGAAAAGTGGTTAAAAAAAAAAAAAAAGGTAAAAATGAAGGTGGAAAAACAGTATCAAAGAAGCAACATATATGGCGTGATAATTGTTTTAAAATGAATTTTATGTGGAGAGGAGGATATAGAAGAAGAAAATGTAATACATCAGTTTTAAGTTTTGAAAGAAATTAATTTTGAACTTTAATAGTTTATTGCTATTAACAAATGAAAACTTTAGATAAATTTTTAAGCCTCTGATAAGAATAACTGTTAGTTTTATTGGGAAAATATATTTCTTAAATAATCCCACAATAAATCATTGTTGTAAACACCAGGCACAAGAGAATGATAAGGGAAAAGGAGAGAAGTAGGAATTAATTTTTTTTTTAACTTGACAGATTGTTAGATTCAGACACTGTCTATAACCATAAAGAGACAATGCCATGAAGTCACCTCTTAATATCCAAAAGGATCTCATTTGCAGAACTCTAATTATATGCTTTCATCCAACAGTCAACATGCTGGGTTAGTTTTTCTAGTTTGCACTTTATAAACTTTGAACTCAGTTTTTACTTCTTTTTTTGTAAAGAATAGTAGGTAAGCAGTCATATCTGGAAATTCAAGGGCACAACACAGGAAGCTGTTGACTCTTTGCAAAGGCATTTTTTTGTCTGATAGACTTAAGCCATTTCTCCTAGCTTTACCATTAGTTAGAAAAAGCATAACCACCTTGTGTTCTAAGCCATGCAAATAAAACCATCACTGAGAAGGGTGTATGTAAATTTCCACACCAAAAAATACAGTATGAGGTGGTATAATTAAAACGTAAATGCCTACATACCTTAGAGCTGTTAGCGGTTGCTGCTTACTAAATGGTACTATTTATGTGTCTAGCACTTTCATGTAAGTCATTATATGATTTCATGCTGAAAACCAGCCACAAGGGAGTATTAACTGAGTTCTCAGGTAAAGTAAGCAAGTTCCTCAGATAATACATGGCAGATACCCAACTCAAACCCTTGTCAGTTGTCCTTGACTGGGAGGTGCTTATAACTTGCACATTTAAACTCAGTGAATATGCCACCTTTCATTTAGTGGCAGTCATTTAAATTACAAGTGTCTAAAATAGTTATGCTATGGAAAGTGACCTTGTGTCTCTGAGTCAGATAAGTGATAGCTGGAAGAAAGACCAAAGCTCTACCCTCATCTCAAATGTTAGCAATAGCAGTAGGATCTCCACAAGGACAAGCATTTCTTTTCTATTACCACAGTCCGACTAGGCTGTGGTGGCACCAGTGTGGACACCCAACCGGAAGATGGATTCTAAAAGGGCTGAGTTTATGCTAGAATATTTAAATCAGACTTTACTGAGGGCCCAGGAATAGCAACATGGGCAAGACAAAGAAAGTAACATAGACACTGGAGAGCCAGTTTGGAAGATCCCGTTCCATTTGCTGTTCTCCAGCAAGTTGCTTCTCCCCGGCAGAGGTCACACTTCCCTGACCACCTGGCGATACTCTCGGCTTTCTCAAAGCCCAGCCCCAAGTGAGAAGGGCCCACAAAGAGACAAGTCTGCCTCCCATATTCTGACATCTGAGCTAAGGGCGGGCCTCTCTTCTCTGAGTAGCTAACACCAGAAATATCCACTACTTTATACTTTGCCTTCGCACAGCAGCACAGAATCACCCCAGCGCCACCGCTGAGCCAGTTCAGAACACTACCCAGGACACCCACGCTCCAGTAAGAGATAGGCTCAGTGTTCATGCAGCAGCATGTTACATACTGAAGGAGCTGTCTGTTACCCTATGAAACCCACACCCTACAACTAAAGCCTGTCTCAATTACCTAACTCTTTAATTATATATCTGAGCAATATTTTAATAAAATTACCCACACTGTGAACCAATAATACATTTTAATTAAACTTTTGTAATCACAATGCAAAGGCAAAGTTTTCATTTTCACTTAAAATTGTTTTAAAGAAAATGAGATGCTGTTTTTTTCAACAACGACAGCTACTACTTCACAACAAAAACAACAGCTACAACAAAAATATAAATAAATAAAAGGAAAGGAAAGTGCTTAAAGGGAGAAGAAGAGGGAAGCATACCTATTATACGTCATGGGTTTTTAATATAAATTAGATGCATAAGGATGGCCTGGGTAGAATGTAAATAACAATTACTGATCTGAGAGAACTCTCCTCCTGAGCAAAAATATTTCAGCTTATAAAATTCGATAGTCAGTGGAAATGATATTTCCAAATTGTAAAAAAAAAAAGAGAAATGTTATTCCAATTCTATATTTTAAGTATGAAGCTGGCCGATTGCCTTGGTTTTATATAAGAATCATTCCGTTTTAACATCAGACATCTTTGCAGAAACTCAGATTTTGGAAAAATGGCCTCATACTTAGTTATTTCAAGAAGGTGAATCAGAGAATGAGCCATTGCCTGAAGAGTCACCTTTTAAGAAGTCTGATTACAGCCCCTTTAATTTACTGTAACTTTGCAATATGTTTAAATCACAACTACTTGTAAAATAAAATTTGTATTTAGAACAAACAGCTCACGAAATCAAGATAGCTTTATCTGTTTTATCCTTCAGTTTCAGTATTGGAAGTATGATATAGACATTAAAACTGTGTGTTCATATGAAAAACACAAGTTTTTCATACTTGACTAATTCAAAGGCATAACACTTCTAACCTCGAATATTGCAGGTATCCTTTTATACACAAAGGTTAAACAGTCAGAGCTTGGGCGTGACTGTTTATGGGGCACATATTTTCTTCTGTCCCTCTGTCCCCTTTTTAATCCTGGTTGCTGGTCACCCAGCTATATGATGATTCCCAGGTGTTCCCAGCCTGGCTAAGTGGGAACAGCCTTCCCTTTGGACCTAGGGCTTCTGCTCTGCCCTGAATTCTCCTGGAGGCCAGAATGGCATGCTACTTTTGTTCCTCTTCTGATGTGGTAGTTACAAGGTAGTTACTTGCAGGGAGGTGAAAAAAACTTTCCAGCACAGATACCTCTAAGACCAGATACATTCATAGGAAACGTTGAAATGGCAGAGAAATGCTTCAGAAATGTAAACTTCCAAACACAGAGAAAAACTTGTTTCCCCGATTCATAAATTTTGTGGCAATGAAATTTGGCATTGACTTTACTGAACTTGGGGAACACAATGCTCTGGCTACTTGCCACACAAGGATTATTCTTATACTTGGCATCCTCACCATTTTTTGGAAGTTACCCCCAAAGAGAATCAACTTCATCACAGACAAACATATAGGTCAAGTTTATATGTCAGAAAGTCAATATTTTAGAAAGCTGTAACTAATGCCCACAGTGGGTGTCCATTGTTAAAGATGAGAACAAGTCTATCCTGTTTCGTTAACCAATACATTTCTGTGCTACAGCTCTACATTATAAATTGTGTTCACATAATTCAGAACTCTATCTATTAAATATCACTGAGACAAATGTACTTCAGTTACACACCCACCCACACCCTTTGCCTGCCATTGTCCACATAGAAACAGCCATAACTCAGCTATACAGTTTATGTAGTCACATTTTGGAGGACTACCTTACCCCATCAATATAAATATCATCATCATTTCATTGGTCCCATTTGTTTCATGCATGGTGCATTCAATGAAGCTTCGATTTTAAAACAGTTACACCAAAGACTGACAGTGGCAATGACACAAAAGAAACAGTTGGACAACTTGGAAATAATGGTTATGGGTTTCTTCGTAGTGAAGTGTAAAGTCATAGAAATGGTAAACTAAGAGAGAGATGAGCTTTTGTTTTTTATATCCTTGCTTTTAAACATTCTAAAATATAATATCTTTGCAAATAATGATATTGGTACTGGGATTAATGGTAAATATTAAGAACATTTTATGCAGCTTCTGGCATAATTCATCACCTTTATTACTAATTCTGCCATTACTAATCACAGCTGACTCACATTGATTTTTCTCCAAACGATTCATTACTATTCTTTAATATGGAACTCTTTAAGTGTGGTCTTATAATTGAGTTCTTTAAAAATTGTTCATTACTCTGGAGTCTTGTTCCTTCAATGTTCTGGCTCAGATCCCTCATCTGTTAACTGAAGAGCCTGAATCTGATGAGTTCTAAAATGCTATCGTTCCATGACTTCTAAACCATTTGACATCAAAAGGTTTTTACGCCTTTCCCACCGGTAGACCATCTATTTATTCTTTTACACTGGTACAACTCTTTTAAGAAAAGGCTCTATTTTGTATTTTAGGTTTATATCAGAACTTGATGCACTTTATTCTTATTCCCTTGCACCTCCCTTTAGTGGATCAAAGCAAAAAGAAAAAGTTTAGGGCTGGGTATGAATTCCCCCAAAATGCATCTCTGCATAACTATTTTTATTCTTATTTGTAAATTTCCTACCCCAACACTGTTTACTTCTTTCACTTATTTATTTTAGGCTGTGTACAGACTAAAATTTATCTAAAATAACTCACAAGACCTCACAACATCTATAAAAATGGTTCCTTTAACAGAGCTTTGGATATAAGAATTTCAAAGTGAACTTTATTTTTTTAAAAACACCAGATTTGAGTAGGACACATAAAAGTGGGGCACATAAAATGGTACTCAAGTTTGAGTAAAATTTTTAAAAAGGCATATTTTATTTTTAACCATACCTTCCACATTGCAATTTGTGATCAGTTTACTCTCTAATTAATATAGTTTGACATGTGTTTTTTTTTTCAGAGTTTTGATTTTGGACTCAAAGCGTACATTTGTACCATAGCCCATAGTAGGTGGAATACCTAGTGCATTATGCTGCAAGGGGTAATTGCAACTTGAGGGAGAAAGTGGGATTCTTCTGATTGTCACCTGAACTGGGTTTCACTGTAGTTCTGGAGGAGGCAGACAGAGAGGCAGAAGAAAGGAGAGAGTTAAAGCCTTTGCAAAAATTCACAGAATGTAGGCAAGTGATTCAGATCAAGAGCACTGCCGTATTGGTAGAGAGATGGGAGAACGAACTGGAAAGAGTAAAACCCAGCTCAAGTACTGCGAGGGGAAAAAACAGTCACAGCGCAGCTGCTGTGGACCAGAGTACCTGGGTGGCACATACACTAGAAGTGTCCCTTGATCACTGCCCCCATCACAGACCTCACTTGGTTGTGGGCATGCAGGAGGATGAATAACTTAATTTTGACTCTTCTTTATATTTATTTCCAAAATTATTCTGTAGTATATGAGGGGAAAAATTTATTTTAAAGACACTTCTTATAAATGTCCCTAAAATGACGTCTATATGAACCTAAGTAAATAACCTCAAATTATAATAATCTTAAAAAGCATTGTGTGAGTTATTTTTTATTAGTAAAAATCAAATGTCAAAAAGGGCTTCTGTCGAGAGTGGCACACGTAAGGTAGATCATTTGCTCTTCGTCTGGAATCAACATCGAGAGATCTCAGAAGCATAATTTTTTGGTACCTGGGCAGCTGGTGATCGTTGGTCCTGGTGCCCCTGGTTTTTAGTCTGGAAAAGCAGAGTGTTTTTTTCCAGTCAGCTAGAATGGTAATGTAGAGTTTTTCCAAACATGCATATTGTCACAGGTTTTGTAATTTCTAGAGCTCTAGCAATAAATTTTTTGATGACCAAAAAAAAAAAAGAATCAAATGTCATGTTAATTAACCACAGAAACAGATCCCACAGTTAAGGCAATAAGCCAATTTTCAGAATGCTTTTTAATGTAAAACTGTTTCGCTAGGGAATTAATATGTCCTTTGTAATTTTTAATAACTTATGAAGCTATTTGAATATCAAAAACCCCACCTGTTTTCTGTAACAGATTGATAATTAGGAAGAGATCTTGGAAGATGTAATTTTATTTATCAACTTATATTCAATTCACAGCTGACTCTTCACATTGATTTTCCTTCAAATGATTCATTAGGATTCTTTATTATAGAGCTCTTTAATTGTGGTCTTGTAACTGAGTTCTTTAGAAATTGTCTATTACTCTGGAATCTAGTTCCTTAAATTCTCTGGCTCTTAATGCTTAAGTTACGTTAGGAAATGTTCCTTTTGTTTCCACCAGTATTCACTCTACACCCTAATTAGTCTCTAGATATCTCTTGGGTATGTAGCTGAGATATGTCTTGTTATGTTAAGAAAAAAGGAAGTGCAAAATTCTTGAATATATGGTGTCTTTGCAGAAGAAAGTGTCAATTAAAGCACTCCGTGTTTTTTCTGCACATATATATGTCTTATCAAAATAATTTAAAATTCTTTTCACAAGATGATGCAGAGTTTGAAGGTTGAAATCTAATACTTTGTACAATGCATACACTTTTAAATAGTTGCTTCCCATAATATAAAGATAATTTTGCTCATGATTTGAGGCATCTTTGAGACATCTGTCTATGCAATGTTTCCTCCTACTTTTAAGGATATTCAAAATAAATTACCATATTCTTTAGATTAGGTGGACTATTATTCAAAGAAAATGGATTTATTAAAATAATTATATATCCCCACACAGACATACTTCCCCCACTCTAGTTTGGGAATTTAAAATCAAAACAACAAATTAATCTGCAAAACTTTTCACCGTCAAACTTACTATGAACCTGCTAAGGTGTCACTATAGCTCATTAAGGGCAAGGGCTGTACCTGAGTCTTACTCATTTTTTTTTAATTAAATTTTTTTTGGGGGGGCTCCGTTTGGTCTTTGTTGCTGCGCGCGCGCTTTCTCTAGCTGCAGCAAGCCGGGCTGCTCTTCATTGCTGTGGGCGGGCTTTTCATTGCAGTGGCTTCTCTTGTTGCCGAGCACGGGCTCTAGGTGCGCGGGCTCAGTAGTTGTGGCACACAGGCCCTAGAGCATGCGGGCTTCAGTAGTTGCAGCATGTGGACTCAGTAGTTGCGGCGTGTGGGCTCAGTAGTTAGAGCGTGTGGACTGTAGGGTGCAAGCTCAGTAGTTGTTGTACACGGGCTTAATTGCTCGGTGGCATGTGGGATCTTCCCGGACCAGGGCCCAAACCTGTGTCCCCTGCATTGGCAGGTGGATTCTTAACCACTGCGCCACCAGGGAAGTCCTTACTCATCTTTAAATACATCTTTGTGACAGTGCCTGGCAAATAGAAAGGTCTAATAACCTGTTTGCAGAATGAATGAACTAACTACTCTAACTTCACCTAATTGCATGTAATAGCTTGCTCTCCTTCATTATGATTGCAGTTATATAAAGGGTGTTTTATTCATTTTCTGAGTATATTTGAATACGCATCTAGGCTAACAATAGAAATTTAAATTTTAATCATTGCTTCTTCAATTTGGAGCATGGAGAGATGAAGGGTCACAGTGTAAGGGTTTGCTACATGTTAACCTTTGCCTATATCATGCATTCACCTATTAATATTTAATGAGCACCTACAGTGTACGAAGTTGTGTGCTAGGCACTGAGAAACGAGTACTTAAAGATATTTCAAATGTTTCTTTTTGCCTCCAGGAACTTTAAGTTTAGCAGTCACATGATTCCTATCTTGGATTAAAATAGACTTTTATTGTTTCTAATTATTTAATCATCTTCCTGTAGAAGAATTAAGTATGCTTGTCACATTGATGTTGAGTTTAACCATATGTTTTAGGCTAATGAAATATGAGTGTAAGTGATATATGTTGCATTTGAACAAAAGTTTTAAAAGGCATTGCGTGGTTCAGTCATTGAATTTTCCTCTGCCATGAGAACAATGTGCCCCAAATAGTGACAGCCCCTTTATCCTGGGTCCTGGAATAAAGAAGGATCTAGGAACAGAGCCAATGACAACCCACAGCTACCTTAGTCTATATTAGTAGGAGCAAAAACTAAGGCATTTTTTGAGTAGGTTACTGAGATTTGGAAACTTGCTTTATCCACAGTGTAGTCTTCGAAATGTGACTAATATACATGGACAAAGTTCAACAGTAGTTTCCCAGGTAATTTTAATGTCAGAAAATTATTCTCACAAAGTGGCTTTCTGCCTTAAAAAAATGTAGAAATTTCTACTGATTACATTGAAAAATAAAAACTAGATCTGTCTGACTCCATGATTTATCTACTGTACCAAATTCCCTTTAATGTAATACTAATGATAATTGCTGTAATAGGAGTATGAGATGACATCTATCAAACACACTCTTTGACTTTATTACACTTTCATACTTCATCTTCCCAACACTTATACATGGAAAGCATTTTTCTTTTCTAGGTTAAAAAAATTAAGTTATTTGCCCAAAATCACGTCTGTCTTCACTCTTACCCACTTCTCATTCTTGTTTCTTAACTGCTTTTCAAACAGTTTTGGCAGTAAAAGTCTGTAAAGGTACTGTGATACAAAGGAAAGGGTTCTGAAGACAGAAGACCTGTTTCACTCTCCATTACTAGCTATGTGACTTTAAGGGCATCACTTAACTTACTTATCACTCAGGTTACTGATCCGTAAAATGAGTTTGATGCAGGCTCAAAACAAGAAATATACATGAAAGGTCTTTATAAATTATGAGGTACAAAGATGTATGATATTGTCACAGTTATATAGAAAGAATGATCTTCCCTCTTTTGATCATTAACTTTGTAGGTCAACAGCAATTATCCACAGACTTCTCATGGTTTTACCAGAAATATCCCCTCTGTGGATTCACTCTTTACTGCCAACCTTTTTTTCCCACTCTGCATACTCCATTTCCCAATCACCAGTGATCAAAAGAAAAAAACAAACTGAGACAGAAAAATAGACAGTCAGAAATGTAAAGAGGCATAGTCAGCTTTATTTATAATGATCACTATCAGTTAGGAAGAGATAGCCTGTGGTAACCAAGCTCATATATCCAGGAATTTAACCTTTCCTTGTCAATGACATAAGAAACTCTTTTATATCAGATATATTTTGCAAAGATTAGGCAAAGGTTGCTTTTTAAGCGACTGCAGCAGGCTGCATTTTCCAAAGACAGCTGTACCAATATCTCCCCTATCTCTCATCTCTTGCCACTGTCCTATCAAAAGAGAGAGCCTATTTCTTTACTCCTTTAAATATAGGTGGACCCTGTGGCCTCTTTGACCAATAGAACATGAAAGAAATAATGCTATCCTAGTTCCAGGCTTAGGCTTTCATTGGCCTGGCAGCTTCCCCTTTCTGCCTCCTGTAAAGCTCACAACTGAACACTCATTCTTGGGATGCTTCCTCTAGAAACTAAGGCACCGTTCTCTGAGAAGCCCAAGCCACTTGAAGGTCCATGTAAGCATTCCAGTCAGTAGCTGTACTTAAGCTCCCAACCATCAGCCAGCTTCAACTGCCAGCCATGTAAAGTGCACCATCTTGGATAGCCAGTCCAGTCCAGCCTTCAGATGACGGCAACGACAACCAAAATCTCACTGAAACATAAAGGAAACTAAACTTGAACAAGTCAGCTCAGAACTTAACCTACAGAACGATGCAAAATAATAATAAATTATTTATTTGTTGGGGTGGTTTGCTACATTGCAATAGCTACCAGAACACTATCTACTGCATGATTTTCCAGACGTGATTGTCCTTTGTTTCATTCTATAAATGCATTAATACAATTTAACTAAAACCAACATGATTTTTAAAATCATTTAGTGATTTCATTGTATTGATGCTATGTGTTTTTAAAATTCTATAAACTAACTTTAAAATGAAGACATTATTTCACGTTTTGAAGCTTACTGTAAAAATGTTTAGGAAAAGATGGAACTAGCATGCGAAGACAAAACATATTGAATTTTTATTCAATTATTTGCGTGGGGATTTGGGGATCTAGACTGAATTTATTTTAAAAATAATGGATTTTGAAGACTCAGTAAGACAGGTTTTCAAGTATCAGTTTTCTTGAATTTTAAATAATGTATCATAGCTGGTAAATTGCAACCAGGTGTTTCCCACTGATTTCCTCTTTTGTGGGGATCTTTTTTTTCCCCAAATGAAAAATACCTTTCTTCTTTTTTATAATTATAAAAGTAATACACACTTATTATTGAGAATTCCAGCATAGACTGTAAAAAAAGTAGAGGTAAGAGTCATTTTAATATTCACATCCCAAAGATAGTGTTAGATAATCAAGTGTCTTTGGCAAGTTATTTCATCTCTCTGTGATTCAGTTTCATCTACAAAATCAAAATAATAATAATTCTTAGGCTTTCTGTGGAACTACATAAAATGATACATGCAGAACACATATAACAGAGTCTGGAATAAAATAAGTATTCAATATGTTAGTTTTAATTAGTAACAGTTTGATGTATAAGTGTGTTTCCTTCCAGATTTCTATTCTAAGCATGCATAATTACATGTATACACTTTTAGCAAAACTTTGTGGAATCATAAATGCTTAGTTTTCAAGCTAATTTTTTTAACTCTTCACTATATCATAGGGATATAGTTTTACAACAATACATAGAAATATGCCTCATTCCTCCTTATAACCACATTGTATTCTAATTTATAAAAACATATGTAAAATATACCCAGAGTTCTATTTTAATTATTATTATTTTTTTTTACAATTTGAGCTAGTATATAAAACACTGCAATGAACATTCTTATTTTAAAAAGTATCTCACACATAGGATTCTATAAGCAAGAAAACCAGAAAAAATATTATCTTAAAATATATGGAACTTTTTACTCAAATAGATCAGAATATTTTATGATCATGTGGCACATGCTTTATTAACTCTAAACCCTTATAGAAACCATGAGTCTGCTCATCTACATGCAGATAAAATTCTAATAAAACCAATATATAGGACCACAAAAACTAGAAAAATCAAAAACCTAAAATCCCCATAATATTATCAGGCTCCATAAATAATCAAGTTTAGTTAAGGACTTTGGGTGCCTGTATTATGTTCAGCATGTCATGAAGAGAACCTTTATTTCATTATGTCATGTAAAATTCTAATCAAAGACTAAGTAAGTTCCAAACATATGTGAGTATCTGAAGACAGAATTTGGGTAAAGAATATCAACCATAGATACTGACAAATTGAATGAAACTGAGGTATTAGCATGCTAACATTGAACTGACATAAAGATTAATACAAAATGTCAGAGAGTGAGATATTTAATTGGTATTAACCCCAAGTAAATTTCACACAGCGGGACCAACCTGCCTGTCTTATCTCTTCTTCTCTGCTTCTTTAAGCAGGATATTCAAACACTAACAGTGATAGAGCCAAGAGGTTTGGCTTGATGGAGGAGAGGAAGGGAAGAATTTGACTCCAATAGTTTCATTAGCCCCTGATCTCAGTCCTCCTACAAATACATGTAAGATCCCTGTAGAAACACCAAACTTGCTATGAAAACACAGCTCTGACCAGTTTCCTATTCCTCGCCTTCTAACCAAGTTCCTCTCATTTGACAATTCTGGATTCCCCACTGACTGCTAGATGTTTGGGCAACTTTCACATAATAAATCTTTTACATGGAGTCATGTGGACGCATGTATGAAATGTTTTACCAGAAGCTTTTGGCTTCTTATATTCATATGAAGTCTTCTTTTTCTAGAAGTGTTGTAGACAAATACATGCATAAATAAAGTATATCCCCTATGGTACACTGAATGATGGCCCTGGAAAGAGGTCTATGCCCTAAACCCCAGAACCTGTGAATATGTTACTTTACACTGCAAAAGGGACTCTGCAGATATGATTAGGTTAAGGATCTTGAGATGGGTAGATTCTTCTGGATTTTCCATGTGGGCCCAATGTCATCACAAGGGTCTTTATAAAATTGGGGCAGGAATGTCACAGTCATTGAGGGTGATGTGACCCCAGAAGCAGAGGGAAGGAAGAGAGTATGCAGACGATTAGAAGATGTGACATTAATTGCTTGAAAACGGAGGAAGGGGTTATGAACCAAGGAATGCAGGTGACCTCTAGAAGCTGTAAAAAACAAAAAAACGTATTCATCCCTAGAGCCTCCAGAATGCAGCCCTGCCAGCCCATTTTGGATTTCTGACCTCCAGAACTGTAAAATAATCAATTCATATTGTTTTAACTTACTAGGTTTGTAATAATTTGTTGTAGCAGCAATAGGAAACTAATACACTCCCAGTGAGGTATGTCACGGCAAAGAATTGCATAGCTCATTTCTTCACAGTAAAGTAGCCAAATATGTAAAGTTTAAGAAGAGTATGACTAGCTAGAGACACTTGTCATAGAAATATTCACGTGCTGAATTCTGATAAGAACACAAGCGTGGTTATATTTTATACCTCTCTTTGTAATCCTCACTCATTTCCCTCAGTGTTCACCCATAAGTTCATTCTAGTTGTATCCTTCCAAAATGACACAAAAGGGTATGGAGTAAACTACATCTTACTTTTACTGCTTTTTGTCACAATGATTTTGAACTATCTCTGTAGCTATGCCAAGGATGAAGTGACTTGTTTCTTGAAGTTAGGATCCCTAAGTCACTGATAACCCAATATTCCCTAAATCTTGTAAAGAAGTACACCTGGGGTGTGTAAGCAAATGCAACTAACATAGTTACTTCAGATCCAACTCTACTATGAGTTATAGCCATGCAGTTTCTGGTAGAACCTACTATTGGAAGTTTATTTATTCATTAAACTTGAATCAAAACCTTTGTGCAGAAGGGTTATGTGGTTTTAATAAACATAAACAAGCCGAGAGTGGCATAATTTCATTTTATACTCAAATTGGGAAGTTAACTTATACAGGAATAACACAAGAGAATCCTATGAAATAGACTATCAGTGTACACTGGAATAATAAAGTACATAATCCTTTTAAAAGTGCTGAGGAGATTCAGATTAAAAGGTAACTGGAGCCCTTTGGGATTGTCTGTTACATTGCCCTTGACTCCCTAGATTCCTGCAAAGAGAAGAGAAAAGCTACGATTCTTAAATTGCGTTTTTTAGATGAAGGCAACATGTATCTTTCTCACTGCTGGGTCCAAGGAACTATGAGAATGAGGTATCTAACATGGCCAGTTAGTGTCTTCATTTTAGACTTTCTTTTGTCACTTCTTTTGTCTTGTTAGGAAGATCTGTATTTAAAAGGTTAATTACTCTTTGTCATACTTTTCCGTTGGTTCCATAGTGCTCATAACAACTCTTAGAATAATTATGAAATGTAAAATTCACATTCTGTACCAAGAATTTAGTAATTAAAAACCCAAGCTGTAAAGTGGTAGTGAGTCTTTATATGTTGACATAAGGAATCTTTCCAATGCTGGAAATTTTTTCAAATGTTAAAAATGCCACAAGGGTTTAGATTATTGCATGAATAATGAGCAAAGGAATTAAAACATACCAAGGATACTATACAAAATGATATAATAACCCAGTTATGTCATCTCAGAAATAAGGGGATCAATCCTTTTAAATGTATCATAATTAGATTCATTAAACCCTTCTTGATGTCCTTTGTAATTTCATCCTGTACATCTTGAAGTAACAAATTTCTTAAATATACTAATAATTATGAATAAAACTATGCTTTGTTTTAGTTTCAATTTTAAGAATTCCTTTTTGTAACATTAGGAGGAACTGTCTTGTTCTAATTAAGACCTTTGAGGAGACCCAATAAATAGCACCTCCTTCCCTACCACACACCAAACATTAAACTAGTGGAAAAATATGATAAAAGCGTGCAATTCCTGGAACAAAACTTCACCTTTACTATTCAAAAAAATGTCTCGAATAGCATTTTCTGGTTATATTTTTGGGAGGTTTAGACTTCCTAATATTAAACCCCAGAATACAACAGCCTTATCTACCCAGTTAGAGACATGAGAGAAGAAAATGTGCTCCCTTTGGTCAGGCTTATTCTTAAGAGGTAAAAAGAAGAGCTGAGTCAAACATTCCCAACATACTGTCCCAATTCTGCCAACCAGATAAATCACACTACCTTCCCAAGGGCAAGGTGACCAAAGGGATGGAGAGGAGTCGGGAGCATTATGCGAATCTAGCTTTCTGGACATGAAAGGAAACATCTGGAAAGAAAAGAAGCAGCATTTCCCCACTAACTGGACTCACAGATTCTTTCCAACACACCTAATATGCAGTCCTTCTGTTTATCTATTTTTATAAACCTTGAGAATAGTCCCTTAATCTTTAATTTTCCAGATAAGGGGTATATCTGTAAGATGTATACTTCCTAAGAAAGTTTGGCCTGTTGCTCATTTTAATTGCATATCTGGGGAACTTGTCTATCACTTATGCACTTCCTGATGTCTAGTTAAGAAGGGTAACTCTTTATATTATCCTGGGAATGGATTAACCCTATACTTTTTACAGACCTTTTGTTTCTAGTGAGTTTCGAATACCTTTCCTAAGGATGTGCTCAGAAATGTTGTTGGTCTACTCAACAGGAGCATGCTGAGCCTATGTCTATGGGCAGCAATGAAAATGCTCACTGTAGCTTTCTAATGACTCATAATTGCTGGTTGAGACCAATCCATCATCTTGCAAATATCATCTGGATTAATTATTCCTAAAATGCCTTGCCTTCAAACCCACACTGAAACTTTTTCTGCCATTCCACACAGTCAACATAACTAAATCTCTATTCAGTGTATTCCCCATAGGTCAAAATTATACTACATGCACAAGCTCCCTGTGATTTTACTGAACTTTTATAAAAACGTCAGATAAGACAAGTTCCAGAAGTAATTTTTGCTGTGTAGTAGTTTCTTACAGATGCCTGATAAAATACTACAAATGAGCAGCTAAAAACCATGCCCATATATTAGCTCATGGTTCTGGAGGTCAGAAGTCTGGGCACGGTGTGGCTGGGTTCTCTGCTCAGGGTCTTACCAGGTTGAAATCAAGCTATCATCCTGGGCTGTGGTTCTCACCTGAGCTCAGGTCTTCTTCAGGTGTACTGGTTGATGGCAGAATTCATTTTCTGTGGTTGTAGGTCTGTGTCCCTGCTTTCCTGTTAACTCTTACTTTGGTGCCACATTCAGCTTCTAGGGGCTCCTGATCTCAGCTGTTCAAAATAGGGTGTTTGCTTTCTTCCAGACCAGCAAAGACTTCCCCTCCTGTGACCAGCCAGAGAAAAATTTCTGCCTTCAAATGTCCCAAATGATTACGTTAGGTTCCCCTGGATAATCTCCCTTTCTTAAAGTCAACTGTGCCATATGATGTAAATGAATTGTGAGAGTTAAACCCATCATATTCACTGTGGCTAGAATTATGCAGGATGTGTATACTAGAGACAGAAAATCTTGGGGACCATCTTAGAATTCTACCTACCAATCACTGTTAACAAGTCCTAGGCATAGAAATGCCTGATTATTTCTCTCCTTTTTTCTTTCTTATTTTTGAATCAGCTCCTTATCTTTGCAAAACACTGTCCAAATGAGACTGTCATTCAATTTTTAAAATCTCTGGTAAATATCTGTTAAAAATTTTTTTTAAGTCTAAATGAATTACTTAAATAAACAGGGCACTTAGAACCAGCCAAACCTGGACAAGGGTCTGGATTCTCCTTCTTCATGGTGACTCGACCTCAGCCAGTTTAGTGATGTAGTTATGGAACCCTTTCAGTCTGTTTCCCCCTATAAGATGGAGACAGTAATGCCCACCTCTGGAGCCCTGTCAGGATTTAATAGGTGTGTTAAAATTCTTACCACAATGCTAGGTTCAGAGTAGCCAGCTAACAGTTTCTCTCCTTTTCCTTCGTTTTATTTATCTTTTCATTTTGGTTCTGCTTGGTTTTTATTTAAACTCAGAAATCTGCAATAGATCAAATAGACCAGATTTTGCCTTACAGAAAAATGTTACCGTTCCACCAACACATTATTCTCAACAGGGTTACAGTATTCTACAATTTATTACCATTGCCAACACCTTGCGTGGTATGGAAGAGCTCTAATTTGTTGATCCCTCTTAAAATGCTTATCATGGGAATCACACTGACCAGCATATTGATCATCAAAATAATAAATTACATACTTGGGGCGCCAGCACCACACCTTGAGTACTTTAAATATTGATCATGGGAGGTGATTTATTTATATTGGTTTTGTACAACACATTTAATGCGTTCTACTTATATAATGCGGTTCTAGAACTACTCCATGTCTAATAGAATTCTTAGCTGAGTTTCCTTTTCTACAGTGAGTAGAACTTCAGGGATCAAATTTGTTCCCCAGTTCATTGCCTTTGTTTTTTTTAATCATCCAATAACTTAGTTAACTTAATTAATCGCTTAGAAATTATTTGCAAGTGTCCCTCAAATTAGTTTTTGCTTAATTTTTTACACTTGACATTTGACTCTTACTAGGTTCCCTGATTCTTTTTTCACAATTTCTTCACTTCGGAAAAAAGTCTTAATTTTTTTTTTTCTTCATTCAAGTGTGTAGTTTTATCACTTAATCATGCAGGACTTGTGGTCAAGTTACTTTCTTCGAAATACATTGTGGTGCTTTTAAATGACTTAAAGGTTTCCCCTGGGATATTAATGAGTAGTTTTTTTTCAGTGTTTTAAATATTCTGTCAGTTTGGCTGTTTCTTTGTTTTCTTTTCTATCATTAGGCACCCTCCTTCCAGTGGATATTTTTGGTTCCCCTCACTTTTATTAAAATGTTGAATTTGATCATGCTATTACCACTTAATAATTACCACTCTTCTGACCACTGCTCAGAGCTAAACCTATTACATTTCATCCTCCTTGAAATTCTAAAGGAATTTTATCTCAAAGTCATTTATCATATCCAAATTCCTGACACCCACATTTTGTCATGGTTACGATTTCTGCCAATCTATATGGGGATAAATGTGCTGCCTTTTAACTATTACCTGGCTTAATTTTTTGGGTTCTCTTTGTCTTGTTTAACATATATGATTTATTCTCATTGTCCCAGTATTTTGCTACATCTTTATTCCTTAAATATGGACTGTCTGCTTACCAAGTTTCCACTTACTTCCCTTGTTTTGTAGTATTTTTATCTTGGATGAATCAATATTCAAATATTTTTTGAATGCTCAAATCGAGTAATTTGAAGAGAGTTAATAAAAGAATAACACATAAAAGCACAATAAGGAATGGTGCAGTGTTCCAGGCTGAGTAACAGTGAAGAGCCATTCGAAGAGGCAAGCAGAGGGAGTGATAATTACTGGAACCCTGGGGCTATATGAGGGCTGCCAGAAACTGAAATTTAGTGATGGATGCATCCAACTCTCTGCAACCCAGTAGGACTAGAGTGTAAGGAATAAATACTCCTTCACTTTCCTCCCTTCGATTTCCTACCGGAAATCCCCACTGGCTAAAACCCAACTGGAATTCAGAGGATAACAGAGTCCTTTCAGCATCTTCTCTTCATTCTGAGCAGGAAAAGAGGGATACAGAGTGAGCCTGGAAGGGAAACTGAAGAAATCCTGCAGAAACACCAACAATGCTTACACCCCAATCTCAATGCCTTGTTAGAGAGGATGTGGCTTTGGAGCAGCATATGCCATTGTTCAATTTTTCTCCCTCCAACTGGGCTCTCAAATACCATTCACTGTCCATATATTTTGTCAAGCATTCCCTATCACCATGGCTTCTGAGATGAGCTTGGAAATACTTAACGCATTCTTAATTAAGATGCAACTTGTTGTCACCTCTCTGGGAAGCTTTCCATAAAGTCCACACGAAGACACTTTGAAATACATGATTGTTTCTCAGGTGCAGTTCTTAGAAGGAGCAGCATTTTAAAGAACATTAATGGCATCAATCCAACCTCTTCTTGTCAATCAAAATTTTGGAATAGGGCCTTCTTACTGTGCTTTCCAGTGATGTTACTAGATGACTCAATGTTGATTCGTTTCCTGTTCTTGTTAGCATTAATTGTAATAATATTGTCTGTTTTCTTTGTCCCTAGAAATTTACAACGACAGGAAAGGAAAGGAATCTAAGAAATAGTCTTTTCATCTTAAAAGTCTGAATCTCTTTCTTTTCAAATGTAATACATGATAGATCAGCCTTGCTAGTGGTTTTATAATGTCTACTGAAATCTCACCAGTGTGTTCTATCTAATTTTTTTTTCAGTTCTTCTTTACCATTTGAGGGGTGATAAACGTCTCCATTGCCATCAAAACATCTCTACCATTGGCTCACCATAGTGCCTGAAATTCCCATCTTTAGAGAAACTTCTCTGATATAGGACTTTATCTCCAGGAAGTTCCTATCAAGTGGGTTTAGATTAACTAAGAGAGGTAACATGTTGACATACAGAATCACTAATCAGCTTCAAAGTCATCAGGCAAAAAGAGTCATTGACGTTCAGATGGAGGTTCCCATTTAGAGAAGCTAAAGGCCTAACCTTCAGCTGACGGAATTAACCCCGGCTCTTTTTTTTTTTCCTGTCTCAGTTTATTTAACAATAGGTAGTAAGAAATCAAATTTAACAGTCTATACAGTGATCCAAAGTTCATATTTGTAAGTAATCAACTTTAATCCCATGATTTACAAGTTGAGGGTTTTTGCTTTCTATTTTCAAGTTTTACAGAAAGTGTGTGTGTGTGTGTGTGTTGGAGGGGGTGGGTGGGCAGGTAAGGAGGAAGAAAGCAAGCAAAGAAGAAACCCCAGGGGCATTTTGCATGTTAAAATCATCCCACTGGAATCGTTTCTTACCCTCTTTTTAATTTTTTCCTTTGTTAGATGTAAAAATAACGAAAAAAATTCTTTCAAGAAACAGAACCACAATATATAATACATCAATTTGGCAGCTGCCCCTGTATATTTTGAAAAAGTCATTTTTCTCTCTACATGTACAAATTACTTTAATACTTGAAGTTTTTACGATCAGACTTATGGAATAGAAGATTTTCTGGAGCACAAAAGTTGACTTGAGGGGAGGAAAGGGGGCTTTTTTCCTTTTTTTTTAAGACATTTTTAAAAGAATGAACATCTTTGAATCCAGAGAAAAAACTTGGTATTTTAATATATATTTATAGAGAGAGAGAATGTAATTTTCAAGTAACATTAACCCCTTTTGTCCTCTGGTTTTAGAAATGTTCTTTTCTAACTCTTCCATAAAGTGAGGAAACTAGGGGAAAATGTCAGCCATCTGCACCAGTAAATAATAACTATTAATATTACATATTTTCATTAATTTAAAAAAAAATAAAACCCATTGGAGGTACAAGGCAGGAGCATGTGGTTGGCTTCACAGACCTCAGCCTCCTCCCAATGCACATGTCCAGCATATTTCTAGTCATGGGTAAAACCAAAGAGCAGAGGGTTTATCTGCAAAAAATCTCAAATACCAGAGCTGAGATTTATCTGAAAATTAAGCCCCAGGTATCTCTGTCAGCAAGTGCTTAGGGAAGACCTTTGGTTAAATATATGGACTGGTAAATTTTCATAAAAGATAAGACAGGAGAAGTTTAGGGCTAAGGGCACATCAGAGGCAAGGTCTGGGGAGGGAATTATAAAGTTAGAGGCCAATAGGACTGGAAATACGGAGTGTGCATAGGCCGTTAGATGCTCACAAGGGAAATGGGTATATTACAAGCACATTTTGTCCCCTCTCCCCAGCTTAAAAATATGATTGGTCCATCTTATTGGCTACAGAACTCAAAATTATGCTTTGATCATCTCTTTATGATAAGAGACACTTCTTTCAATATACAGGCAAGGTTTTAAACTTTTGCAGATATTGACTCATTTTATCCTCACAATAACTCCGTGAAGTGGGTAACATCATCATCCTGATATTACAGATAGGAAAAAACTGGTCTTAGAGCATTTAAGTCACTTATTCTAATATCAAACACTGCCAAGTGGCAGATCCAGGAATTAGCCCCTGACATTCTGATGCAGAGGCTTTATGCTTAACCATTACACTGTACATTCTCTCGTGGATACAGAAAGTACATCTTGCCCCTCAGATTAACATGTTGCTGTGTGCATCAATCAGATCATCCCACCCCACATCTTTCTCTGTGGTCTCAGTGTGTAGCTGGACCACGGCAGTCACTACTCTGCTACCTTGAAAAGGCACTAGGCTTGGTCGTGAATCCTGGTATGGGTAAAACGCAAAAGCAACAAGAAGTGTGGTCTGGGTGAATTTTAAATAGAACATCTCTCTGTGTAGCTGTGCAACCGTTTCTGGAAAAATATATGCAGGGCAAGATGAACCACTGCAAAGCAATCCCTCCATAAGGCATCTGCTGCAGGTCCATGCCTCTGGCAGCCTTCGGGAATAGAGAACATCTGTAGTAGCCACATGCCCCAAAGCCTGGTGTCAAAGCCCAGGAGTTCCCCACTAACGCTGCCAATGGGAGAAAAAGCCCTGCTTTCACTAGTTTCCAGGACAGGACATCCTTTCTGCTCCTTCTGCTATTTTGTAAAAACAGCCTAGGCATTTAAAAAATAAAAATGAAAATCCTAAGTTATAATGGTCAAACGGGATAGGAAATTTTGTGAAAAGAGAGGAGTGTTAAGTTACCTAGAGAAATATCTTCAATTTCACCTTTTTCTGCTTCTATCACTTTTGTCCCAGACAGGCCTACGGAGCCTAATTTTAATTCCGTCAAGTTCTGTGCAAACACAGTGAGAGCAAACCAACAACCAAGAATACACCGTGCACACAGCACACCAGGCATATGGCCGTGCACAGCCTTCGTCAGCAACGACATCCGCGTGGCGGTGCCTGGCCTCAGGATTCTACTTGTGTTTGACCTTGACAGTAGTGTGTACATACCAGGGTGATGTGCAGATTTGCTCTTATGTTGAGTCAGTCCAGTTGGTTCAGTGTTAATGCAGTTTTACTGGGTAAATGGCAGTTGGGTGGGATGGACTTGCTTGAGGTATATCAGAGGTTTGGTAACATGAGTATGTCTTATGAAAAAAATTTTGAACCAAATAACATTTACTTGGTGTAAAAACCACAGAGCATTAAAAAATTGTCATAAACATGCCCCAAAAGTTCCTGATTACAAACGTAGACTTGGTTTGCCTGTAAATCAGCCTCAGCTTGTTGCTAACACTTATATGTCCCAATACACTAATTCAATCCAAAAATCTCAAAAATTAAATGGGAACCAGGGCTAGGAAGTAGGTAATCATAATAGTACCTACTTTGTGGGTACTATTTATGAATCAGACAAGGTGTAAGAGTTTTTCTTCCTTATTTCAATTCCCAAATAATTTCTTAGTGGTTTATCAAGTTTAGAAAGACAATTAAACTTGCTTTTTTCAAACATCAAGTTTACAAGTATGATGAGAACCTAACACCTGAACATTAATGTTAACAGAGGAAGCGTCAGTGGAAAGGAGTGAGAGACAACAAATAATTGTAAGTTCACATATGTTCACATTTTGAAAATGAAGAGGAAAGACTTCCTGAGAAAACAGATTGAAAATATTTCCTTGCAGATGTCAGAGTTTTCTCATGCAATATCTGATGCAGAATAGTAATGGATATTGAATGAGGGCTTCTGTGCTTTAAAACCTGATCTCTGTCAAATAGTATGAACTGGACCTAGTCTGTGAAGTGCTCTATCATATTTCATTTAGTGGTAACCTTCTAGCTTATGGGAAAACCATTGCTGCAAAATATGTGATCAAATATGCCAGTGCTATTTTAGTTGGATTTCTGAGAGCTTAGATCAGGACCAACACCAAGCAAAACGTATTGCATAGGTAACAGTGGCCTTTGCCATTCTCTTTCCCCTCCTGCTTCAGCCCCTTGTTCCCTGTCACTTAAGCATCTAGGTGACCTATGATATTTATTTTCCTCCCTCTCAGAAGGATGTCTTTAAAGCAGGGAGGGAGCTAACCCAATTCACTGTTTTCCAATGGCATTTCAAGGAGCTGGATGTTATTGCAAATTTCTCTAAAATAGTATTTCAGAGTCAAGTTGATTTGGGAAGTGCTGCATTAAACAAAGTAAATATATACTTGTTTTTACAGAACTTCTCAAAACCTCTAATACAATGATGTGCATTGAGCATCTTCTAGAGGAGAACATTTCCCAAACTGGATCATTAACAGAAAGCCCTTTCCAGTAGCATCGATTAACATCTCACTGTTTTGGAAACACTGATGTAAGAGAAAGAGTGAAAACTGGAAAGGTCTGAGTTCAAAGCCTGGTTCTACTACTTACTTGAGAAACTTCTTTGAGATAAAGTTTTCTCATGAGAAACATGTGACACATAGAAGACATTTAGAAAATAGTAGCCATGATTTAATTATATAGTTGTTAATAGTAGTAGTAAAGATAGTATACAGGGACTGAGGGAGCAGAGTGGAGCACCTTTATTCTTAGAAAGCCCAGAGCTGATAAAAAGAAGGAGAGATGGAAAGTGGTCATGGGGCAGTGTATGACTGGATGGATTCAAATGGAATGTGGGGCTGGGCAAGCCTGGACAGATAGATGATGCCTTCCTGCCTCCCAAGTAGCAGAAGGGAATTCTGCCTAAGCCAGGAGGACAGTGCAAGACTGAGAGAAAGAAGTGGAAAGAATCTTAGTTCTCAGGCCATTGCTTATAAAAGATAAAAACCTCTTAGAACTTACCTGATTTAAAAATCATGGAACTCAGGGTCTTGGCATAAAGAAGGAATTGGAACCAAGTATTCTACCCAGTCATGGAAAGGGGAAGAAATGCCCCAAAATCAAGGGCAAGGAGAGACTGTGCATGGCTTACTTTTCATCTGCAAATAGGAATGATAATGGTACCATCATCAAGCTTTTGTGAAGGTGCAAATGTATTAAGGCACATAAAGCCATTAGAACAGTGGCTGGCACCCAATAGACGTTAGCTATTATTATTACCTTTCTTTCTAAAATGTGCTTTCATTACTGATCATGGTACTTCTCGAGCAAATCCAGAAATAAAGATTGCTTCATACATTTCTACTATATACCAAATTCTTTGCACTATGGAGCTTGCCAAAAGAGACAGAGTTCTGTTATCACAAAAGTTACCTGGTATATAGTATACTTTTTACAGACAATAGGACAGTCCACAGGGACAGGAAAAATATGGGAATCAAACTAAGGGCCTCGTCACTACAAAGTTAAGGAGACACATTTTAAGACACTAGAAGATAAAAGAATCTTCCATCTACTAAGCTCTCATTCTGTTCAAATTGCTGTTTGATGTACTTTCTCCTCTGAAGACAAGGGGATTAAGCTGATGGATTTATCTCTGAAGTTCCTTAAGAGCTGAATGACTCAATTTCATCATCAAACCTTTGAAGGAAATTGAGCCACCATTTCAATGGTTGAGAAAGTGGTTTTCCTATTCCATTTAATAACAATAAAACTTGTTTATTGCTCACTTTCTACATACCAGACTCCATGCTAAGTACTTTCAATGTATTGGCTAATTTCACCTTCCCAACAGTACTGTGAAGTGGGGTACTCTCTCTTCCTTTCCTCACTTTTCAGATGAGGAATCTAAGTCTTGGAGAGATTAAGTAACCTGCCCGAGGTCACTCAGCAAATAATAGCAGAGCCATGTCTGTCCAATTCCAGGGACTACACAGAGCTACATATCCAAGGAATTTACTACTCACTGGCACTGCCTCAACACTTTCTGAATGTTTAAAATTGTTTTAAATAAGACGTAATTAAAAATAAATAATTCATGCTGTTGACATTTCAGTGCTAATACTATATCGCACAGGGTATGAGCGTGACAACCAGGCTTGTGTAAATTAGGCTAGTTCTTCATTTTGCAAATAAAAGGCATATATATAATCTCTCCTGGAAATTTGGAAAGGGTGCTTCGAGTCCCATGTTACTCCATCAGATACCTAAACTATCTAAATACATTCACAGTTGTTCAACTTAATCATGTTGGTGATTGTTACGTTAAATCTGTGTATGTTGGTGACTATTACGTTAAACTTGTTTCTTTAGACCTAATGCATTGTCAGAGGTGCAGCTCAGTTCTTTTGTTAATAATGTTTTTTGTATAAAGTGTTTTTGTTAGCTCACATAGTTCCTCCTCTTGTGCTCTCACTAGACTCCTTTAGGTTTAAGCAGGTGACTGGTAAAGTAAGAGAATGGGCAAATCTTAGAAGACTTGCCTCCCACAAGCAGTCAAGTTTGACCCAGTCCACAAGGCCAAACAGACTATATGGGCTCATTGGAATTACCTATTCCATTTATTCTTGTTGATATGATATTGTATGAGTTATTAATAGTCTTTCTAAATGTGCCTTCTGTCTCTTCAAATAGCTCCTCTACCTTTTGAAATTACTTCTCTAACACATCACTAGGACCTAAAAGAGCCATGTCCTCAGTCTGTACACTAAAATACTTCCTCTGAAGATACTCTCATACTTGAAACAATCACTGCATCCCCAAGACCAAAAGGTGAATTTCAAGAACATAGAAGGCCATCAGGACATGACCTTCTATGACTCAAGCCTTGTCCATCACTTCCCAGTTCACACTCTGTGCTCTAGTATACAATTAGTCTATGTAAACCAAGTTACTTGACAAACTAACAAAAAATGTTTCATGTGTCCATGTCTTTCCAGCAGCCAGAGCCTACCACTTCCCTTTCTCAGTCCACCCAACGGCTTCACGTTGTTAGCCCAAGTCATTGCAATGCCCACAAAGCGCTGCTTCCTCAGCCACCCTCCACTCCCACCCCACTCCCCTGCTCTGTTATCTCTCTGACCTGGATCTCTTACCACTTTCCTCTCAGCTTAATCTGTTTTAGCAACACTGGCTGCCTGCCCTGACAAGCTCCACCTCAGGGCATCTTAGTCAGCTCAGGCTGCCATAACAAAGCACCACAGACTGAGTGGCTTAAATAACAGAAAATTATTTTCTCATAGTCTGGAGGCACAAAGTCCAAGGTCAAGGTGCTAGCAGCATTAGTTTCTGGTAGGAACTCTCTTCTTGGCTTGCAGATGGCTGCCTTCTCACTGGGTCCTCACATGGCCTTTCTTCTGTGTGTGCAGACTCCTGATATCTTTTCTTCTTCTTATAAGAATGCTAGTCCTATTAGATTAGGGCCCCACCCTTATGTCCTCATTTAGCCTTAATTACCTCCTTGTAGGCCTTACCTCCGAGTATAGTCACATCGGGGGTGAATCTTGTTCCAGGATTCCATGATGGCCCTCTCCCGTTCTTTAGGTCGTAAATTGTCCAAAAGTGATATTGATATCAGCAAGCAATGACTTATATGGTGTGAACTGAGGGATATCTGAAAGGTCTTATCCACACAACCAAAATATTTCTTCTATATAGAGGCCACATTAGAGCTCACCTTGTGATGATTGTTGTTTTTCACTACTCCCCTTAAAAAAATTATCCAGAAAGTGGTAATCCATTATGTCATCAATATTCTATGAGAAATTAATATATCTAATGATGCACCTCATTGATAGGCATAATATTTCATCTTGGAGGCTTGGAGAGAGCAGAAGAAGATGGAAGAGGTTCTAAAAAAATGAAATAAAAGGAAACATTACATACTGAAAAGTCAAGTACAAATTTGTCTTGTTTCTCTCTTGTGTCTCCACTTGGCTATATCTTAAGTCATTTGTGACTGGGTAGCTTTCTCCTTCTAAGAGGTATAACAGTCCTTTTTTGCTTTTCTGATAGGCTCTTCAACTTAAAAAACAATGCTGCCTCTTTGATAAGGCCTTTGTATCCCAAGGTTGCTATGTTTAGTTTTTCTTCTAGGACAGGTCTCCAATGATATTTTTTTAATCTTCAAAGAGCACCCCCCCGCAATCTACTAGAGAGAAGGGAATTTAAAACTCTGAGGCATTCACTAAACCTATCAGCTCAGAGAAGAATAATCTCCACTTGGTGCCCAGAAATACAAGCGAACAGTGTAGCTTGTGGTTCCAAGAATGGTAAAAGCTTGGAGGAAATTACATAGACTTGAGAGTTAACTTGCCCCTCTGGAGACCCTCCAACAAGAGGCAAAAGTAATAGCTCACATTGTTGAGTTTTGCTCCATGTCAGGCACTGTTCTTAAGAGCTTTACACCCGTATGAGTTCTACTGAACAGTGCAAAGCTCGGACTATGAACAAAACGCAGCTAACTTCTATTTTTCATCGTCCCGTTAAACTTTATTCCCCAGAGTAACTCCCCACTTACTTTGGATGATGTTTGGCAGACCCTTCCCTTATTAGGTCATTCCCAGATAATAAAGCCTTCTGGTTACTTTCTGTTACACAAACGGTCTCACTTCTAAAATTACAGTTCCCAACCAGCTTCAGGTCAGAGGCAATGGGAAGCCAGCTTCAACCTCCTACCCTTTATCCTTTCCCCACAATCTACAAGGTATGGCTCCCTACTTCCCCTTTAACTTTACCTACTGTCCAAGCCCGTCCTACACCACAACCGCCACGCTGGCTTCCATACTGTTCCTTGAGCTCACAGCCATGCTTCCACCTAAAGGATTTTACACTGGCAGAGCTACATAGCCCACCTCCCCATTTCCTAAATGTCTTTGCTTACATGTCATTCTGCAGGAGAAGCATTTCCTTCCCACTGTCATCATCTACCACCTTGTTCTGCATTCTTCTTCATCATTGTACTTATTTTTACTTGACATATGTATTTATTAATTATGTCCCCCCAGTAGGATATAAGTTTTACAAGTTCAAGACCTTGATTTGTTTTCTCACTGCTGTTCTTCTCATTACCATCTGAGAACTCAGACCAGTGCCTGACCCAATATTAGGCACTCAATGGACATTTTTTGATTTCAGGGTAAGGATACCCTATGAGTACAAACAGTAGAATAAAACATCTTTCAAGCAGCTCAGAAGGAAGAGTCTTAGTATTTTATTTAAAAATGCCCCTAGGAGTTAATTAAGAAAGGAGTAACTATTCAGATTACCATGAGTTTGCTTGCTCTGTGGCTACAGTTAAAAATTAACATTCTAAACATTTTATTAAAATTAGCACTGTTCCTTCTAAGCAGCCTTTCCCACTTTGACAGTGTTTTCACTCAGGAGACAAAACATGGAAATGAACCTGAGTCTAACCAATATTAGTATAATTGCATGTATAATTTTATAATCATTGGATAATGTTATTGTAAATAAGCTGCTTCTTAAAAAATCATTATTAATTTCATTTGAATACAAGGTTTATTTCACCAAGGCCTGAACTTTTTATTTCCAGATTTTTTTTTTTTAGTTCTCTTATTTATACATTATTGAAAGTGTCTATTTTTGTCTTCATTGCTAGATTAGTATTTGCTGGATTATGCTTCCATTTCTCTTGCTCCCACTGTTGCAATCAAGAAAAATATTTAGGAACACACAATAATGACTTTTTAGAGTAATGTTACTTTACAAAAGTAGTATCTTAACAGAACTTGGAGTTTGTAGCATTATGCAAGCTAAACTGTTTTTGCACTGTAAAATGTATTAGATTCTTCTCCTCTTACAAATTCCATATATCTCCTTTCAGTATCTGCTTTCCAGGAGTCTATGCAAGATTGATGGAGACATTAAATCCAAAAACTAAAAGAGAAAAAAATGTAAATGTGAGTCTTCAGTTGACTTTAAAGGAGATATATTGCTCAATAGAAACATGCAGGGAACAATGATAGTGGGTAGTAATCCTAGATTAATTACACTTACTCAGTATGTTTATGGAACCAATGCATATGGCCAAACTTTTTTATAAAGCACTATAATTGTATGATTTTTTGCACTGGACAGTAAATGTACCAGCATTAGTATTGAAAGACAGGATTTTTGTCCCTTATTACTGAAAGCAAAATTACTCTGCCCTATTACAAACCTATTAGATCTCTATTCCTACATCTTTTATTTATTGATCTCTCAAAAATCTGTGCTTTATGTTTTATTGTACAATCAGCAGTAAACCTCAAATGTTGAAAGATTTGAAACTGTGAAGTAACAAATCTGTGAATTCACAATGGTATTCTAAATGATCCAGGAAATGTCATTTTAAGTGGTAAAATCAATATGTATTTTGGTTCATTAGCAAAATACATAATGGATATTTCTAGCATCTCCTCAGACTCTCTGTTTAATCATTTTGTATTGTGATGCCTGGCCTGAAGCAATTCTATTTTTAGTGCTAATGGAATAGCCCTAAATTGCTTATTTTCTGTTTACTAAAGTCATCCTGTTTGTTACCATGGAAACTGACAACTGCTCTAGCTAACTATTTTATTAAATGAATTGAAGATGTAGCTGAAGACTGTGAAGGTGCAGCACATCATTCTTAAGACGTACTTTCCAATAGCTGCAAAACTATGGCCATATCTATAGAAAAAAATGAAATTAATTATGAATAAGGTCGTCTACATTTCAAACTGGCAAGGCTTATCCGCATTTGAAAATCTGAATCAAAACTAGCACATAGGCATCCCCAACTTACAGAGAGTATATGTTCTAAAAGTGTATTTGTAAATCAGTTCCTTGGAAATTGGAACACATTAACCCATAGAAACAATTTCATAAATAATAATTAGGTCCCCAGGGCCACCCTCAAAAGCCCTTCGACCTGTGATGTCTCAGTCTATAGCAATATTAGCAGTAGCCTTTGTTCTCAGGTCTGGCAGCAGGAGCCAATTCACAGGGATGAGAAGAAAGGAAAGAGTTTTCTCCTACTTTGTTTTTAATAGTGAGAGCATACAGGAAAGAGTTTTCTCCTACTTTGTTTTTAATAGTGAGAGCATACATGGAACACCATTTCGGAATACGAGCATCCACAGTAGATTTTGGAGCTCTCAATGCCCCTGTCTCCAGCCTCTTGAGGCCCCCTTATTACCGACGCTCCTGAGTTGGTCCTCAACGAGGGTCCTCCTGCCCAATGTCATTCGAGCCAATAGAAGAAGACTGAGTGCGGTTCAGAAGCAAAGGAAAGTTTATTCTTTGATCAAAGCATGGAGAGGAGGTGTGAGCTCCTGCTCTAGAGTCCACGCTCTCCCTCCACCCACGCCCGCCTACCCGGCCCCCAAAGGCTGTGGGCGGGGCTGCTTTATAGGGCTCCAACTGTGGGGAAGCGGGGTGGAGTTCTGGTGAGTGAGGTGGAACTAAGGCTCCTCTAGGCTCCAGATTGCAGTGCCAGGGGCGCAGCAACTCTGCACGCGGCCCACTGAGTTGGGGTTTCGGGCGCAGCCATTTTGCACTAGGAACTCTGGTCTGAAGTGCTGGGTGCAAGGCTGCTGCCCGAGGCACCCTATGAGCAAGTGAAGCTAGACTAAGCACAAAAGAAGAAGTTAGACCTTATCTTATCACCTAGATTCCATCTATTCTTCCTGGGGACCCAATGGGCTTTGCCAGTGACACTCTCACTTTTGCACATCTCCCTTCGGAGTTTCACGCCAGACAGATCTTGCTCCCACCCTGATCCTGCCTCTACATTGAACCGTCCTTCTCCTCAAGATGCAAAAGGGTCCCAGCTAATTGTTTAGAAAAAAAAAAGAGAGAGAGAGAGAGAGAAAGCAATCAAAATACTCTCTATTGCCTAAATGACTGAACTCTTCCTGAAATTTTTGCATTTTAAAAAATACAATATTTTTTGAACCCAAATAAATCCCTAACCTGTGAGATTTCCATCACCACGACTAAAGAAAATATTCAGAGGGTCAATGTGTGAGGAAACTGCTCTGAGGGAATACTCAGCTTTGGAAGTCAGACCCCAGAAATCAGTTGATTTAAAAGAAGTCAGCTTCTTGACTGTCTTCTCTAAATCTTGGGTCTTGGGTTTTCTGTTCAAGGATGGATGTCAGTGGTTAGTTGTAAACTGAGTCATCCCTTTGTTCATTTCATTTCCAGGAGATTCTAATAAAATGTATCTTATTAGCCCTATAATTGTGCTTTTAAAAGAATATCACCTTCCTGGTTAAAAAGATCAAATTAACACAATAATATAGACAAAAGTTTTGTTCTTATTTTCTAACAGAATACAAACCAAACAAAATCATTGTGATTTGGGCATTGTGAATTTTACACAGAAAAGGAAAGAATTATTAGGACATGTTTAAGACAGAGTCAGTCATTTTTTATTTGATGTCTAAGAAATTAAAGAAGAAAAAGGAAATAATTTGAGATTATTTCAGGATGAGAAAAAATGAGTTATCTTAATTATTTATAGAGCTGTATTTTATATAGATTCAGAATTAAAATATATAAGAAAAGGCTGACAGTTATTTCTATAAAGTTAAAGAATATGTCTTTTTTTATTATTATTAAAGTGGTGAGTATAAAAACAAATAAGATTTGATTCCATTTTTCCATAATGTAGTACTTGAATTTGCCTGTAAAATCTTTCTGGGAAATTTGTGCATTTTTACGTAAACATATGTGCAATAAAATATGAAATAAAAAAATCAAATTTTAATTGAATTTCAGTGGTCATTGAGGGCTTTGTTAGAATTTTAATGTTACTGACACTCCAAAATGAAGGCATATTTTTGACCTTACACTCATTTTTTTTTAATCTCCTTAGGTTCTACGTTCATTTGTAACACTCACATCATTCCAGTGAAAAACCAAGAGGGCGTGGCTATGATGTTCATCATTAATTTTGAATATGTGACAGATGAAGAAAATTCTGCTTCCCCAGAGAGGCTAAATACAATATTACCAGTCAAAACTGTAAACCGTAAGTAAAAGACAACGTAATGCTCTTGATACTCTGCTACTGTAGTAATTTTAATACATGCTTCATTTTGATTCAGTTCTCAAAATATGTTTGCATTTTATGTAAAATAATTTGTATATAAAAAAGCCATAGCTGACATTACCCATCAGTGCCTAACAGAAGTGATCAGCTGCTTTCAAAGCCATTTGACTTGGTTATACCAAACTTATTTAGCCAGTCCCCTACTGATGGGCATTTAGGTTGTTTCCAAATTTTGGCTATTGTAATAATGGCAGAATGAATTGTGCATATGTATTTTCATGTGTATATGTACATTCTTCGACAAAATTATCTTCAGAGTAAGGTTCTATAAGTGGTATTCCTGGGTCAAAGGGTAAATGAATATGTAATCTTTTTAGATACTGCCAAACTCCTCTCCTTATGTTTGAACCATTTTACACTAATACCAATGTATTATATAATACAATACAATGTATTGTATATACATTGTATATAATATTGTATATACAATGTATAAAATACAATGTATTATATCTTTCCTCCAAAGCCTTGCTAACAGAGTGAGTCAGTCTTCTCGATTTTTGTCATGATAAGTGAGAAGCAATACCTCAATTAGTTTAGTTTACATTTCTCTTATTATGAGTGAGGTTCACATATTTAAGCACTGTGGACATTTCTTTTTCTGTCAATTGTCCATTATTTGTATACATTTTCAACTTTTTTGTCTTTTTCTTTTAAATTGTGGAATAAATGGCAAATCGCTTCCCCAGCAAATTGTCCTTTATCTTTTTCCTAATTTTTGTCACACGAAGCCTTTATTTTTTTGTAATGTGGCTAAATTTATCAACCTTTTCTTTTGTCGATTCTGAATTTTTGAGTCATAATTAGAAAAGCTTTCTCCATTCCAAGGTTGTAAATAAATTCATATTTTTTTCTAGACTTATGTTTTAGGATCTCTAATCCATTTTAAGTTTAGCTTGGTTTATAGTGCAAGTTATAAATTTAATTTGTCATTTTATCAATGGTTTTCCAGTTGTTCTAACATCATTTATTAGAAAGTCTGTCTTTCACCAGTAATTTGAGATATCACTTTTATCACATACTAAACTTTCTTATGTGCATGAGTATATTCTGGTCTTTCTATTCTGTTCTCTTGATCTGTGTCATTGAGAATCACACTGTTTTCAATATACGGTTAACCTCTTATATGACATACTCTCTTTAATATTAATTTTCAGGGTTTAAGGTTATTTCTTGTTGCATATTCCACATGAACATTAGAAACAACTTGTCTGGATAAAAAAAAAATTCCCTATGATATTTTTATTGGATTCAGATTAATTTTATAAATTAATTGGAGGAAAAGTAACATTTTTATGATGTTGAGTCATTCTATACAGGAATATGTATTTTCATTTTTAAATCTAATTTTTGTGTCTTTCAGGAGTGTTTAAAATTTTTCCTTATTGTTTACTTTGCTACTTGACATTTAACATGTTTTGTTGTTGCTGCTATTATAAATAGGATCTTCTCTTTAATTATTATCTTCTAATAATTTTTAAGGCTACTGATTTTTTCTGAGTATGTTAATTTTATGGTCTTAGTGAGTTTTCTTAGTTTGCAGTGGCTTATACATTGTTCTGAGGTTTTCAAGTGTTCTATAATATCAAATAAAGATTACTTTACATTTTCCTTTCCAATTCTTATACATCTAATAGTTTTCTCTTGTCTAACTGTGCTGGGTATTACCTCCAACATATCATTAAAAAGAAACTGATAGTGAACATCAGTTGTTCCTGAATTTTGTGTGAACGCCACCAGTGATTCCCATTAATTCAAATGATGGCATGTGGTTGAGTGGAATGTGTTTTATAATTTTATAGAAGTTTCCATTGACTTGTATTTATTAAGAATGGGTGTTGAAATTTGTAAATTGCCTTTTCATCATCTGTGGAAATGAGCGTGCTATTCTGTTTCCTTATTTTTATGGTAAATTTTATTAATAGAGTTACTAACACGGAACTATTCTTACATCCCTGCAGGGAACCACATTTGGACATGATGTATTTCATCTTGTAATACTGAATTCTTTTCATCTAAAATTAATTTAGGATTTTGCATCAATCCTCATCAGGGAAATTGCTCTCCAGTTTTTGAATATGTATATGCAATTTTGTTAGGTATTATTATCAATGTTATAATTACTTAGGAAAATAATTTGGAGTTTCTTCTCTATTTTCTACTCTACATAACCATTTAAATAGTTTGGGGATGATCTGGACTTTAAAAGTTAAGTACAATTCCCCTGTAAAATCATCTAAACCTGGTACTTATTTGTGGAGTAGCTTTTTAACAATTATTTTCTCCAGAGACTGGACCATTCAGATTATCCAGCTCAACTAGTATCAGTATCTTTGCACTACTAAGTATGCTTAGTCTTCTCCCGTTCAGTTCGTCAAGTTATATCATTTCACTCCCAGTTTTTACCAACAAGGCACTCAATTAACTTATTTTATATTTCCTTCTCCTTCCATTTTGTTTGGTTGTGATACTTCTAGCTTCTCAGAGGATGTAATTTACATACTTCTCACTTTTGTTTTGGCCTTAAACTTCTAGTGAAATGTATTCAATGCTCACTGCTTGTCTCTTTGTCAAAGTTTCCGCAAACATAACTTCTTGGATAAAGTTCACCTCTTCAGTAAATGTTCATGAGTAAATCAACACTATTTTTCTATAGCCTTCGCACTTGGAGGACAGCCTGGGTACATATAAGATATTTGGCCCACACTTTTTGCCCTGTGAACCTGGTAGATAGTGTTCCACTCTTCTTGCATCAAATGTTGCTAATGAGGAATCTGATGCCAATCCACTTGTCTGCCCTTTGTAAGGGATTTTGTTAATTTTCCAAGTCCCAGAAAATTTCAGAAATAAATTAACAATGGTAGATTTTAATCCTCCTATTTCAAACCAAGACAGACTTTTAAAGTCCAAAACTATTGCTTGCATATGTCTGGATTTGACGTTCTAAGTCAATTTTCCTGGATACATGGTGGGCCCTTTCAGTATGTACATTCAATTCATGTTATAGTTCAGGAAATTTTATTGAATTATAATTTTTAATATTTATTTTATTTCTTTTGGTTTGTCTTCATCAGGAACTCAAATAATATGGATGTTGCACCTTCTTTACCTGTCTTTCATATCCATCACTTTCCTCTGGTCCTTTTTTCTCTCTTTATTTTATTTTCTTAGCTTCTCTCATTTCTAGCCTCTATTCTTGTGGTTTGCTTGTAATGTGTCTTAATTTTTTAGATGATTTTGTCTTTTTCTTTCCTGAATTTAGTACCTGTATTCTTTCAGTTCTTGCTTTGCATTTTCTTCTTATTTGTCCAATTTTTATTCTATGTTTTTGAGTTCCTAATTTATAATCTTATTTCATATCTCTAATTACTGGTTTGAATTTTTAAAATTTATTTTGGGATGTTATATATCTATTCTGTTTCATAACCAGATATTTAGCACACTTTCCTCTGCAAAGTATGTTTTTATTCCCATTTCCTGTTTTTCTCTTATGATATTTTTGTATGAATATTAGAGTATTCTTGTTTATAGCTATTCATGAAGGACTTTCCTGGACCATCACTAGCAAGAAATCTGAGGGGGGGGCAAAGGGAATAGGTCTTGTTTGCATGCCTTTAAAAATTTTTCAGTTCCAAGTCTCATTCATATATAGCAAGGAGTTTGTAAATTTGGAGGGTTTGTGGGGAGGGGGGTTACTTGTTCTTTAAAATATATGGCACTGCCTTTTTTTGTTGTTTGCTTGTTTTTGTCTTCTGAATATTCTGTCCCCTCTTATATTAATAAGGGGACCTTATGTTTATCTGCTTCCTTATTTCCCAGCCTCCAAGGGACAATTCCACCTTTGAATATCCCTCCCCCTCTCCAAGATGTAGTGCTTTTCCAAGGCTGATATCTGGAGTCTTGTGCACTTTTCTAGCCACTTTCTATTGTCTCTCTAGTAACCAATGCTTTGTCCATTAAGGTCACAGAACTTCTCTCAGTCTTTCTCACTCAGTGTTAAACTTCTTCTCCCAAGGGTAAACCCTATTTGATATGTGTTCCATTACTCTAAGGAGACTTCTGAACGCCCACCCCACCACTTTTTCCACTTAGCTTCTGCCTGACTATTGCCGTGTACTCTTCTTAGCCAATTCTGCTGGTCTTCGGCATTTATTTCCCTGACTACATATAAATTAAAGTTTGTAACGTCTCTTTCTCTAATTACTCTTTAGGCATAGTTTATGGGTATTTTTATTTGCCTCCCTTATTGATCTCTGTGGTTTTTAGGAGGGTCTATGAGCAAATGAAAATTTAAGTTACTGTCATTGTCTGTGGGAAGCTGGAAGCCTTATCACAAAACTGTAGTATTTACATAAAGAAATTGTTATATTATATGTAAATCAGATAGCAAAATATATGTAAAATATAAAACACAGTCCCAAAAGCCTATGTTGTAAACTGAATTAATACTAAATCAAATGTACTCCAGCTGAAAATTTCTCATAGTCAGTTACTGCCTTAGGTACGTCTAAATGACAGTACAGTATCCTGTTAAGGCAATATTGGGACAAATATATTAGTGTAATACAATTCCAATATTTTGAATATTTTATTCTGAGCAATATCACACTTGGGAAAAACTCTCTATTAAAACCACCAATCTGTCAGTCTCCCAGGTGACATGTTTAGAACAAAATTGAATTACTATAAAAAACTATTGTAATACTAAAGACTTGTTCCTTAAAGTTGATGACTGTTTTTGATATCTTTATATTTTCTACTAACCAACTTAGTCATTACTGAATGGTTCCTGAGAGTATACCTTAGGTAATGTCAGCCTGTATTTTGGTAGTGAATGTCAATGAGATAATTTTTCTGGGGGAAGCCTAGTTTTGTTTCTTTATTGTCTTCAAAAAGTCTTCATTGTCCTCCCAAAATAGCTGTTTTTCATGGTCCATCAAGTTGGATGGGAGTAAAAAAGGGAGTAGTGTATCAGCCCTATGACAAAAAAGGGGATTTTAAAAAAAAGTATTCATTTCAAACTGAAATACAAATGGAGACTTGAAACTTTGATATCTTGAATGGAAGACAATCTATACAGTAGCCTTCCAGGTATCATACATAATCTATGCAACTTTATACTAAGATTAAAATGGCATCTCTTGTGCAAGTCATAGCAAATTCAGTAGTTTGTTTCTTATTATGTGAACATGAATGGTTTCCCTACACTGCAGCTGTCACTCATATAGGGAATCATTGGAGAGAGTACAAATATGCAGATAAAATTGTTTCCAGAGCATTACAAAGACCTATTATTTACAACCATTATATTGGTTTTGATTATACCTCCTGTCATTATATGCTTTAAATTTCTCTTTACTTGGTGTCAATTTTTGAGGAGTTGATTGTTAAATCAAGCAGAAAAGTTAAAGAGAGACAAATTATATTTGGTACCTTCTGATACTATCCAATTTCTACTTTGTATCATTTCTGATCTTTGGAAAACTCCTTTTTTTCTTAAAGTATAATTTTATTACCTGTGTGAAATAACATGTTGGCTATTTCAAACATTGTTGCTCCATCGGTAGCCTCTAAAACAAATAACTCAATAAGGAAATAAAAGCAAATCAAATTCTGATACATCCTTTTTTGCAGAAACATCTCAACTTTCAAAAAGCTTAATTTCCTATCTAAATAAGGAGTGTGTAAGTGTGTGTGTGTCTGCGGGGGTAGGCATGCCCTTGTGTTGGAATTTAAGTGAAAGTAGTGGGGAGAGGCTACTGTTTGTTTGAGATGATGTGGGTTTCTATATATTCAACTGCATCTCCTGAAATGTAGACAAAATAAGGGAAAAAATGTGAAGGAGCTATAAGAAACTTAGACGAAAAAGAAATGAAGTATTAAATTGAGAATATTAAGTAATAGAAAAGGAGCTAAGTACACAATAGAAAAGATGCATCATGAAAAGGCACTATGATCAATTGGCTGAGTAAATTCTGGAAACCTTTAGACTTGTATTGAATAAAAAGGTGGGTCAATTCTCAGTACAAATATCTAGTTTCTGGGTCAGGAACACAGCACAGCAAAAGTGAGCAACTTTCTCTGGGAAGAACTCATTTTTCACAAACTTAATCTCTGTTGAAGATACAGGACCAGCCACAAATAGATGTCTTAAGTCCCCTGGAATGAAGCAAGTACAGGAGAGAGTATTATTCTGATAGGTCTATCAAATTGATATATACTGCACAACTGAGTTGATTAATTACTACATAATAAATATAAATACCAAATAAAAGATATAATTAAACATTTTCTCACTGATGGTTTAAACTCTGCAATCTGAAACGTGGAAATGATACTGAGTAGAAGAGAAAATTCTACTTTTACTACCAACTAAAAGGGGGCCGCATCTAAAGGAACTAAGAGCAATGGGAAGATGTGTTCTCTTTTTTTCTGCTCTAATATCTGTTTCTGTGAAATATTTGCACAACATGAAAGATAACCAAATTATGTGTCCTTGCTTACACTATTAATTTCAAAGTTAATTGTCAAGTGTGAGGCTTTTGTTTTCATTATTTTAAATAAAATATTTTAAAGTTTTATTTTACATTACTTACAAGTATATTTAAGTCTTATATTTCTTCTATTTTATAGCAGAAATCTAGGATTGCCAGTCTGGTTCACACAGACACACATACACATTTTCATTTGTTAAAAATTTCTTTAAGGGGATTGGGGGGAAGCTGAATTAAACAAAAAATTCCTGATTTAACAATATACAACCAACAGAAAATTAATGCATTCTATGTTCTTATCCTGTCTGAAAACCAAAGAGTCAGTTGAGCCACTATAAATGTTGACCTTAAGCTCATATCCCCAAATAAATTTTAACTAATAACATTCACTCCTCTTATCATTTTAAAATAGTTTTTTGTTTAAGTCTACTTAATTTACTGTTTCCATGACGGTCAAAAAAATCCATGAAATTTTCTCATTTTACTAAACTTGAAACATACCCAACAAGAAAGCAGGCCCAAGTTAAGTCTTTTTAGTCACAGAAAAATACTGAATTTTATCATTTATTAATTTATAAATGATTACACTACAAGTCAAAATTATACATGAGGTCCTAATTTTTTAGGTACTTTTCATCTCTTTCCCTTAGCAAGTATTTCAGAACTTCACCAGGTTCTTCATGACTCTCATGTCAAATCCACCTCCTATGTCAGACAAATCACCTCCCCTTCCACACCTCAGAGCAGGAGAGGGCTTGGGCAAGAAGTCCCTTAATCAGCCCACCCTCAACAAATATATCTCAACCCCTGGAGGCAAATCTTAACTGGGGTCCACATCTCCACTTGAAACCCATTCCCTCTGCCATTCCTTCCAAATCTGTCCTTACCAATGCCGCTCTCTCAGCTGTGTTTTCTACCGGCGCTTTCCCTTTTGCTCATGCTGCTGAGAATAGCCTATACTTCAATAGATACATTCTGTTTACATCAAATAATATTTTCTCAAAGTTTCAATTAGTTAAATGTGTTGCCAACATTTAAAAATTGGAAGATTACACCTAAAATTACCATGTCTGGGGAATTCCCTGGCCATCCAGTGGTTAGGACTCTGGGCTTTCACTGCCGTGAGCCCAGGTTCAATCCCGGGTTGGGAAACTAAGATCCTGCAGTCGCACGGCACAGCCAAAACAACATATCTAGCTTATTTTGGAAAGAGATGAGTATGTGGCCACACATTTGCAATAAGCTGGTAGAGAATACTGACCGCACCTTTAGACGGTATGTACTCACCAGTTTGCCACAGTCCTCAACTCTCCTTGCTGCTGTTCATACTTGGCTTTCTTTACTTTTGTCCCCTGACTCTTCTTACAGGCATTTGGATTTTCCACACCTACTCATCGTCTCCCTTATTTCCTTTCTTCCTCTGCCCACTGTAATGAGCTTTCTACGTTGTGCTCTCAATGTTATCCTCTAGGTTGAAGGTACTGTGCTAAATTCGATTCCCTTCTCTCGGTTCTTTTATGTTTCATGACACCACACTCCTTTGCTTCTTTTGATCTCTGTGACAGCTATTTTAGTACCATTTTCTTGTTCCTCTTAAACAAGAAACTCTTAAACACTGTTTATCCCCCAGAAGCTGCTCTTAGTATTCTTCTCTTCTTAGTCATCTTCTCTGTACACCCTGCTTGGGCAAACTTATCTGTGACCTACAGGATAAAGGCTCCCTTTCAAATCAGTATCTCCAGACCACACCTGTCTCTAGACTTTTCCAATTACTTATAACTTCATATATCCAACTGCCCACTGGACATCTTTTTCTGGAAGATTTTAGCACTTCTGGAAATTAAGCATTTTCAAGCTAAGACTTGCCTTTCCATCCCAATTACCATCTACTCTATTCCGTCAAAAACTCTTGCTCTTCATACATTGTGAATGGTGTCATCATCCCAGCCACCCAAGCCAGAAACCTGGGCATCATGCTAAACTTCTCCTTCTCTCTAATCCTCTCTTTTCCCAACCGAAGAGTGATCAAATTCTCTCAAGCACACCTCCTGAATATCTCTCTCATACAGCCCACTGTAATGACCTACTCAGGCCCTCAACGCATCTGCTGCAGTGATCTCAAAATTGGTATCTCTGCTTTCAGCTTCTTTTCCTCAGGATCACATGTCCCACTACTGTGCATCAGATCATAATACTCCACTGTTTATATTCTTTTTTTTTTTTTTTTTTTTGCGGTATGCGGGCCTCTCACTGCCGTGGCGTCTACCATTGCGGAGCACAGGCTTCGGGCGCGCAGGCTCAGCCGTTCTGTGGCATGTGGGATCTTCCCGGGCCGAGGCACGAACCCGCGTCCTCTGCATCGGCAGGCGGACTCTCAACCACTGCGCCACCAGGGAAGCCCTATATTCTTTATAATGGTTCTCTATTGCCTAAGATTAGAAAACTCCGAAACCCTGTGCATTAAGCAAAAGACACACGTTGTGGCCTCAGATACCTCCGTAGCCTCATCTCCCATCACAGCGCCCCCCAAGCCATCGCCGTCATACCCCATATTTCAGCGGTGGTTTTTTGAAACCACATACATTTTATACCACCTTGTTTGTATAGCGTAGTGCCCTCTCTACTAGACTGCCTTCCTTTCTCTAGCATACCTTCTCCAAAGGACCCTTTACCTGTGGGGGAGTTCCTAATTCACGCAGATCGATTTTCCTGTTCTTAACCCTGTGACATGATGATACCTCATACGTGTCTCTACTACCACACTGGCACATCCGTTTGCCTAGTAGACAAGAAACATAAATGACTAAAGAAGGCCAGGAATAAAAATAGAGAGCAAGAGAGGTGAGAGCTGTGGAAAACTAAGGAAGCCTACCTTGTTTAAAGTAGCCAGGAACTCTTAAGCTCCAGTTCATAGGAGGGCTGTTGTGTTTTCTTCCGTATCCCCAATATCTGGCAAATAGTGTACATACTTGTAGAATGTATAAATTTATGAATGTTATTGTTATATTGAGTAATTAAGGGTTTTTTCCCTACTGAATGCATATTAGTCAGTGATTCTCCAAGAGTAAGACCGTCAGCATCATCTTGTAGCATGTTTGAAGTGCAAGTCCTTGGGCCTTACACCAGAACAACTGATTCAGAAACACAGGAATTCAGGGCTTCCCTGGTGGTGCAATGGTTGAGAGTCCGCCTGCCAATGCAGGGGACACGGGTTCGTGCCCCGGTCCGGGAAGATCCCACATGCCGCGGAGCGGCTGGGCCCGTGAGCCATGGCCGCTGAGCCTGTGCGTCCAGAGCCTGTGCTCCACAACGGGAGAGGCCACAACAGTGAGAGGCTCGCGTACCGCAAAAAACAAAAATACAGAAATTCAGCAACCTGTGTTTTGACAAGCCCTTCAGGTCATTCTGATCCACATTGAAGTTTGAGAACTACTAGTCTAAGTTACTTAATGGTTAGATAAAACCATAAAGATAAATTTTAAGTGAAGCTAAAAGTAAAAATATAGTAAAATAAAGTTAAATTTCTATAGCATCTTATTCTCACAGTTATTTTCAAAAGTGTACTTTTTCATTTCATTTCATTAAGGTATTATAAAGGAGATTCCATTATCTTTGAAATGATTAAAATTATACTCTCCAAATCAAAAGAGAATTTTTATCTTTATGCTTACTAAAATAAAAGTTTGAATTACTCTAAAAGCTTCAACTGAAGCAAAGTCTATACGCAAAAATACAGTTGGTCATTTAGGCAACTATCTAGCTAATTTAAGCCATTAAAAATGCATTAATATGCTTTGGACTCAATATTTTGAATAATTGACACATAAAAAATATATTTGCCTGTATAGCTACCTTACTCCTTCAAATTTGTATTTCAGTGTTCAGACCTCAAGCTAAGGAACAAAGAAATTTTCTGTATAGCTGGTTTATAAAAGGGCATTCACAATGTTTTTGCTATTCTCCATTGGAGCTGAAAGTCATTCTTTAAAGGTGAAGAGCTATGGTAGTAATACAGAGTTTCCCACTCAGCAAGCATTACTATAGAAACAATCTATTATTCAGATGAATTTAATTAAAGGTTTTACAACATAACTAATGTTTACTATTATCATGTGTTTGGAAGTTTCCTCTTTTTAAAGATTAAATTTGCTGTAGAAAAAGGAACCATGACATGGTTGCTAAAAGAAATCTGAGAAAAGTTCAGTCATAAGTTGCAATCAACTTTATACCATGTTTCCTCCCTAGGATGTGAGCAAAATACGTATTGCTAAGATCAAGAAAATTACTCACAGTTGAAAAAATATGCTTTATCCTTTCGTTAGCAATGAATGTTAATGATGGCCTAAATCAGCATGTCCACATCAGAGACCCGGTGTGCATACCATTTGGAAGAATTTGTTACCTAGCAACACCCAAATCAGGGACAGTCCCTATTCATACAGCGTGTGGGTAACTGGCTTCTGTACCATTTGTGTTTGGAACACTCCATCAAAAGAGTCCCTGTCAATGTAATGACTACATGGTCATCTTGGGTCAATCTAGGTAAAAGATGTTACTACTTTCACACAACATGAGTGGACTCTTTAACTTGGCATTTGGAAAAGAAAGAATTCTATAAAACAGAAGCAAAATAGCAGTATGGTAAATCATACATTGACTTATTAAGCTGTTATCACATAGAAATGGAAACTAATTAGGTATATATAATACTGATGTGTTTGCTTTAATTTCCAGTGCCTCCTCGTGGACAGATTTTAACCTTGGGTGGCAAAAGCAGTCCACCAGCCTGTCCTATTTTCTGCCCTATATCCCTTATTCTAAACCTGTGTTTTCTGCTTCTTTGCTCTCATGATGACCCAGCTAGGTTGGAAGCAGTGTCTCTCAGATATCATCAATATCTGTGAACTTGTTCCAGAAGGTCTCTGCTGCTGCTACAGCTCCTATGATTACTCTCACTCCTGCTACAGCAGTAACTTCTCCTGATCTCCACACATGTGTCCTGCACTACTGGGTCAGGACTCACATTGCTTCAAGATTCCTATTTGGTCTTATACTTACTGCTTTATTGTAAGATGTTGCTTTTTCTTTGGTATCTCTCGCCCTAGGAAATGTCCAAGGAGTCTTAGTCTTTCAAGGCCTTACTGACCACATCTGCTCCTTTAAAGGGTCCCAAATTTAGCTGCAGGTTTACCAGGTCGATGGACTCCCTGGTGACCTTTTGTTGTCACTAACACCAAGACTGCACTGTCTGCACTGCCCCATGTGTCACCCACTAATCAGGTTAGCCAGGTCAGTACTGAGTTCACACTGAATTATATTTTTTCCCCAGTCTAACAGCTAAGTACTGCCTTCTTTGACAATATTACGGGTTCCTAACACATTAGTAAGAAAGACATCTCCTTGCTGGGTGCCTCTGTGGAAATTTCTTCCTAAAGAGAAAAGTCAGATATGTCAGTTATCTTCCCTGTTTCTCCAATGAAATTTGATCTGCTGCTCTCTCTGACTCAGAGATTAAAGTTATATTTCTCTGCACATCCAGAGCCATTTGGTTGGAGAAAAGTCCCACAGTGATTTTAAGGCTTCCAATTTAAATGTCAGACTTGTGAATACCCTGATTATAGAAAGGTACATTGATGGTAATTCATGAATTCTTATTTTGCCTGATAGTAGCTGATAGTAGACTTATTCAGATCATAATTTTTTTTCAGACCCCAAACTGGCTATCCTTCCCCATCTGTACCATAGGCACTGTGCCTCAGACACCTTCCTCGGGGGCGGGGGGGGGGGGACAGCTGCTGGAAATTGGCCACTTCAGGACACAGCTCCACCCCTCACTGGAAGCTGTAGTCAAAGGCGAGGAACTGCCTTACCCAAGGTCATGGCCCTTCCCATGGGGTAGCTGTAGCCAGTGACTGGCTGCAACAGGGAGATAAAAACCAGATACACTAACTTCGTTTTGGCATAACTCTGAAGGGCTACCCCAGCTCCACAGCTCCCAGGAGAACTGACTGAAGCTTTAGCTACATTTTCATATCAGTTTTACTTGCTCTTATCAATCCTTCCTTCCTCTTTTCCTTATAGGCATATCTCCTGAAAACACTTCCCCAAAACCCTTTTGCACAGTCTGTTTTCAGGGATCCAATCAAGATACCTCCCAGCACCCCTAATCCTTTGTGAGGGGAAATATCTCTGCTCGTAGCCTTCACAACTTCCCCCCACGCAAATACATGCACATATGTCCTCTCCTTACCCCACTCTATTCTCTGATTTGAATGACTGCTGGAACTAAAATTTTTCTCTGCTTTTCAGTTTATAATTCAGCTAAGCAGAACCAAGCAAGAGTAAGATGCTTCTAATTTATATTTAACTGGATTTTAGTAGTAAAATTATTAAGTAGTCAAAGTTCTAAGAGTTTGTAGAAATGATGAGAAATTAAACCAAGGGAATGATTGGGAATTTGTAATTGTGAGGAAATTAAGTGATTGGGAATATATGGAGAACTTTTCAGATATAGTTGGTTTTCTGCAAAAAATATTACTGTTTCTACTATCCCTAGGTATATTCTTAAGTTAGAAAATTGTTTCATGTCAAGATTAGCATAATAGTTTTCTTCCAAACTCTAGGAGATAAGAATCAGCTCCCAGAGGAGAGAAAGAGAGAGGGAGAGAGACAGAGACAGAGACAGAGAAAGACAGAGAAATAATTCAGATTGATGAGGTTTTCTTAATTTAGAAAAGTTGGTAAAACCATTTTCTAAAGTCCCATTCCCACAGGACATAAGGGTAGAAATGTAGTTGTGATCATTATAATTTTGTGTGAACTGTGATTAGTATAAATATACATGCAAAGAAACTCAAAACTGGAAGGAATATTAAGAGTCAACTAATCCTAGGGAATCCTAGGGGAGGTTAATGGAGGGGTTTTTGGTTGGAGGAGAAGGATTTTGTTATTCGACCTCTGAGATCATAAAAAAAAGTGTGTATGCATTTATCTGCATTATTTAGAGGAGAGAGTTAGGATTCTCATTAGATTCTCTTGTGGATATTTAAGGACCAAGAAAACACCAAGTTTGGGGTAAAACTGAAGTTAAATCAAGGAAATTGCTATTTTATTTTGATTTTACCTTGATTTCCTATTTAACCTTGGGCCAAGTATTTAACATTTATTCATATATAGATTGAAGTCATAATTACAGGCTTTCTAAAGAGAAAGACACTGGGAATATCTGTGTGCCTTCTTGGTTGAGATGTAAAAAGCTCTTAGTTAAATGTAACACAGCATGTATGAAGATGCAGCTTCCAAATTTATTTTCAGCAGCTTCACAGAAGTGACATGTCCTGAGGAAGACATTGTAGTGGTAGATAATTATAAGTTCATTATAAGTTTCACTTCTCTCAAGTGAAAAATGGTGCATGTTTTTTGCATATGTTTTTATGTAAGTTTTTATAAGTTTTATGTAAGTTTTTATAAGTTTTATGTAAGTAGTTTATCAATACTTATAATTTTTTTTTTATGTAAGTTTTTTTTGTTTTTATGTAAGTTTTTATAAGTTTTATGTAAGTTTTTATAAGTTTTATGTAAGTAGTTTATCAATACTTATAATTATTTTGGGGAATGTGTTAAAAAATGTGCAAAGCACCCCTGATTCTGTTGTTATTATTTCAGACTTATTGAACATTTTAGTAGCTAATAGGCTAAGTAGAATCTCTTTTAGTTATTCAAGTTAGAAAGCAAATATACTAAAATATGGAGACAACTTACAAGGGTGTTTTTTTAATGTTAAGAATCATAACAGGATTATACTCATCTAAGTTTTATACTTCATGCCTGAAAGTGCTAACGTTGAGCAAAATTCTCAATGTGTATTCTTTCCGGATGAACTGCGGTTCGACAACTAAATCTGTAATGCAATATAACATGGTCGTATTAACCTAGTGATGCAGAAAAGACCATCTGTACCACCTTGGATATGACTAAACTGTAGGAGCAAACTAAATGCCTTGTGCAGTCATTAATTTAAGAAAGGCAGTGAATTATTTTTAAAGGAGGAGGGTAATAACTGATGAAAAATGAATAAGAGTAGGCATTGACCTCAGTGAATTGTAATAAGCTTGCAGAATTATTTGTAAACTGCTTTATAACTCAATTCCTAGTGCATTAAAAACTAATCAAATGACTTTGATGTGGTTCACTGATTTTTAACTTGGCAATTTACTTGAGCATATAAAAGTTGTTAGTAGAATTATGTAAGAATGCTTGCAAAATAGATACTGTGATGCACCATTATTTAATTGTATATGCACACAGTGGTTACTCTCATCTACTAATTAATCCAGAGTTTAATGCTGAACGTACTTGGAGTTTGTGCACTGTGTCATGTCTTTTATCAGAACAGTGAATTCTATTTCAATTATATTTACCACTGTTAACTACTAGCACACAAATGAAAGCTTAGAGTAAGAACTTAGCCTGCTTAATTCTAAAATTTTCTGTAATAGGTATTTTAAAATTCACTAGATGTTGAGGAGTTTGAAAACACTTTTGTGTATGCTCTAGAATCAGAATGGTAACAATTAATAACCTTGGAAAAAAGGTGAAAATTAACTGTGTTGTATCAAGTATATAGGGCATGGTATAAAGTTTACCATTTCCATCAGCTACTGGGTTCTACTCAATTAATCATTTTTGGTAAATATGAGTAAACACAATTCCAGGAGACTAAGATTCTCTGGTTCAGTTGGTCAGAGCAATTAAATATTAGTTTTTCCACAGTCAAAATTGAAGGATATTATCAGTTTAGAATCTGCTAGTGGAAATTCATTTACAGTGCTCAGACATTCTGTTAGAACTGGGATTTGGTGAGCAAAATAGGGGCTCTTCCTACAGTCCACTAGGGGAGAGAAATGTTAATCAGAAAGTCAACAAGTGTATAACTGTGAGCTGTTATGAAAATTATGAAGGGAATGCTAATCTAGTTCAGAAGGAAGGAAAAGCTTCCCATGGGAAATGACTTTGGAGCTAAAACCTAAAGGATGTTCTTATAGAGTATGTGTAACTGAATCACTCTGCTGTACACCTGAAACTAACACAACGTTATTAATCTACTATACTCCAATATAAAGTAAAAATTTTTTAAAAAAGAAATGCAACCAGATTTCCATAAAACAAAACAAAACAAAACAAAAAAACCCTAAAGGATGTACTAAGTAGGAAGAGTAAAAATTATCAAACACAAGGAAGCCCTGAATCTGTAAGAAGCACAGGCCTCTGGAGGAATTAAAAAGTTCATATAGGGGTGTCCCTGGTGGCGCAGTGGTTGAGAGTCCTCCTGCCGATGGCAGGGGATACGGGTTCGTGCCCCGGTCAGGGAAGATCCCACATGCCGCGGAGCGGCTGGGCCCGTGAGCCATGGCTGCTGAGCCTGCGCGTCCGGAGCCTGTGCTCTGCAACGGGAGAGGCCACAACAGTGAGAGGCCCGCGTACCGCAAAAAAAAAGTTCATATGGCTGGATTCTAGAGAGCAATGAGGAAAAATTAAGCTGCAGACAGTGGGGCTAGTGATACCTTCATGCCCAAAGCAGGAAGTTACTGGGAGTAATAAAAGGTTAAATAATAGCCAACGTGATCAGAAGTTAGTATTTTTTAAAGGACAGACAATATGTTTCAAATGTGGAAAGTGATTAGCATCTTATTGCAAGAAATCAGGTCAACTGTGATTTCTTATCTCCACAAAGTGAGAGCAGTGGAGATAAGAGAAGTGAAAACACTAAAAAGATATTCAGGAGGTGAAATGAACACAATTAGTGGGTTAATTGGATTCAGGGGCTGAAGGTGAGAGAGAAGAGTAACTACTAGAGTAGCCAGCAAGTCTCAGGCTTATACAACTAGAGGGACTGTGATGCCATTCACTGAAAAAAAAAGGGCTGGGCTTTGAGGGGTAGATTATGAGGTCGGATTTGCTACAGGATTTTGAGGTGTCTTTAAGACTTCTAAGAGAAGATGTTGATGAAGTCACCAAAATGTTCATTGCAGCTCTATTTACAATAGCCCAGAGATGGAAACAACCTAAGTGTCCATCATCGGACGAATGGATAAAGAAGATGTGGCACATATATACAATGGAATATTACTCAGCCATAAAAAGAAACGAAACTGAGTTATTTGTAGTGAGGTGGATAGACCTAGAGTCTGTCATACAGAGTGAAGTAAGTCAGAAAGAGAGAGACAAATACCGTATGCTAACACATATATATGGAATTTAAGGAAAAAAATATCATGAAGAACCTAGGGGTAAGACAGGAATAAAGACACAGACCTACTAGAGAATGGACTTGAGGATATGGGGAGGGGGGAGGGTAAGCTGTGACAAAGCGAGAGAGAGGCATGGACATATATACACTGGCAAACGTAAGGTAGATGGCTGGTGGGAGGCAGCCGCATAGCACGGGGAGGTCAGCTCAGTGCTTTGTGACGGCCTGGAGGGGTGGGATGGGGAGGGTGGGAGGGAGGGAGGCGCAGGAAGGAGGAGATGTGGGAACATGTGTATATATGTGGCTGATTCATTTTGTTGTGGGGCAGGGGCTAACACGCCATTGTGGGGCAACTATACTCCAATGAAGATGTTAAAAAAATAAATAAACTCTTGTTGTCTTAAAAAAAAAGAATAATGTTTGGCATTTAAAAAAATGCAGGTTTGGAGCTAAGAGAATAAGTCTAGGCTTGAGTTATAGATTTATGAGTCTTTGGGCTAAAGATGGAATTGAAAATATGTGTGTAGATAAGACCATCTGCTGGAAGAGTATACTCAAATATAATGCAGAAAATTTCATAAGTTTTGAGAGTGTTCTTCCATGTTTTAAAACAATCCTCAATGCATCGAGAAAAAGTTCATAGTAAATATATTAAAGATAATGGTGCCCATGACATTTAAAGAATATAAGGAGGTAGATAATATTGTAGCCCAGATATACCAGCTGACTGACTTGAAGGGCAACATATGATTGTAAAGCCATGGGGCGATGTGGACCTAGGCTACTGTAGAACAGAAACAAAAATTAGAATTGGCATTTTCTTGTAGACAATACTTAGAAAAGCTTTGAATTATGCAGTAGTTTTTGAATGCTTTCTCTTTTCATTTCTTCTAGGGGTAGAAGTTTTACCTTTTTATTTTTTTTTAATTTATAAAAGAATGCATGCTCAATGAAACAAACAATAAAGATATATAAAGAGGAATGCATACATTATACTGAGCCAGTCGACATTAAAACTGTGGAATATGTTCTTCCACATCTTTCTCTACTGCCGTGCAACTTATATGGACAAATAAAAGGTTTTATTATTTTTAATGAAATAATATCACCATAAGCACATTAGGCTGAAACTTGCCTTTTCACATAAAACTGTATTTGAATAACCTTCTCATCAAAACATATTATTGTTTTTTAAAGAACATCATAAGATTCCAAAGTATAAAAATGCCACATTTATTCAACTATTCTCCTTCTAGTGGATATTAAGATTGTATCTAGTTTTTGTGCCTTTGTACAGTAATATCCTATAGATAAGATTGCTGAGTCAAGTGAAAAGTGTATTTTTTCACTTTAATAGATATTGTAGGATGACTTTCCAAAGAATTTGTAACGATTTGCATTTCTACCAGCAAAGCGTCAGAATGCTCGTCAGCTTTCTTTGCCAGCACCAGATGTTATGTTTCTTTTCTTCATTTACTGCTAAATTGAAGAGTGGAAAATGATATTATCTTGTCTTAATTTGCATTTTTTACTACCAGTAAGTTTATTAGCTAATATTTTCATTTTTAATATCTACCTTTTAATGTTTATATTTAGTTGCACTTCTAAGCATCAACCTCTCTGAGATATGTTTAACATTCCATGCCATATTCTTTGACACTGGAGCAAAAAATAATGGAAAAAGAAATTCTTATGTGTACATCTCTTTCTGAAACCAAAAGCTTTTCAAGAATCCCAAACAGAATGAGGACATATGTAATTGACCCCACTTTTCCCATCCACACTTGACTAGCAATATTATCCAATAGAAACCTTCTAGGTATGTCAGGCCAACGCCTTACCCCCCCCATTCCCTTTCCTCCACTTCCAATGCAATTACATTCCCCTCTACCTCCACCCCAACATAATATAATATAATACAATATAATATAATATAATCTTTCCTGTAGCTGGCCCTTTTATACAAAGTATCCATTCCTTTCTTTCCTTTCTAAACTGTGCTCCAACCTTCAGTTTCCCTTTAAAAAAATGGATGGATAGTGATTTTTTTTTTCAGTTTATTAAAAAAAACCTTGTGTCATCCAAATAATGCTTTTATTTAGCTGGAGTATATCTAACCATCAGAAACATGGTAAAATTATTTCACTATTTTCTTACAACTTATATGATAATTCATATTGGTCCCAGAGAAGTTTTCTACAATATACCTCATTCCGACTGTAAAATGACTTAAGTATTAATAATTTTTTACACAGTATTTAAATATGAGTCAACAAGGTTCATTTGTTTGTTTTAGGTGACATATCCTTTGTCTTGTAACAGTGTTCTTTCCTGCCTGTATTTGTAGGGAAACTTTTTGGGTTCAAGTTCCCTGGTCTGAGAGTTCTCACTTACAGAAAGCAGTCTTTACCACAAGAAGATCCCGATGTGGTAGTGATCGATTCATCTAAGCACAGCGATGATTCCGTAGCCATGAAGCACTTTAAGTCTCCTACTAAAGAAAGCTGCAGCCCCTCGGAAGCAGATGATACAAAAGCCTTGATACAGCCCAGCAAATGTTCCCCCTTGGTGAATATATCCGGACCTCTTGACCATTCCTCTCCCAAAAGGCAATGGGACCGACTCTATCCCGACATGCTGCAGTCAAGCTCCCAGCTGACTCATTCCAGATCAAAGGAAAGCATTTGTAGTATACGGAGGGCTTCATCCGTTCAGGATATAGAAGGATTCAGTGTCCACCCCAAGAACATATTTAGAGACCGACATGCCAGTGAAGGTATGTTTGTATTTTTAAAATATGGAAACATATGTTACGGGGTAAAGAAAGGTATTTCTTATTGTGTTTAATTTTGACATTAATCTTTATACCTTTGGAGAAGAAATGTGAGTAGAGTCTATTAAAAATATGAGTTCTACATTCAAAGTTGTTACTGATTTCCTCTTTGAGCCCTAGTGAATAATTTGGTTTCTTCTGGCTTCTTCATCCTTTTCTGAGATAGAATGATAACTATTATCTGCTTACTTTATGGAGTGTTAATTAACTAATGCTTAATATAAGACCTGTTTAGGTGATGACACTGTCATCTCAAGCATAATTAATTGTGCTACATTTAGTAAATAGTCAAGACCTGGGCAAAAAAGAGTAGTGTGCTGTCACAGGACTATTTTATCGACCAACTCTCTCTAAAGGAAGAGGTGTATGAAATGTGATATACTGAGTGATCAGAAATCTATACACTAATTGGGAGCAGGGAAAGGATAGGTAGGGGGAAGGGGCTCAACCAAAAACAACTTGACGTGCAAAGTCAAAATTCATTTATTTCTCTCTGCCCACTTCAAGGTCACGTTCATGTATTAGCCAGTAGTGAAAGTAGGGATGCTTAAAAGGCAATGCTTAAAGCAATCCATCATTAACATGATGATGGATAACATTTGTTGGATATTTACATGCGTGAGGCAATGTAAGTGCTTGACACACATTGATTCTCTTATAATTCGCATAACAACCCTATGAGTTAGGATCTATTATTAAGCCCATTTTATAGATGAGGAAACTAAGGCTTAGATATGTTAAATAAATAATTGGTCCAAGGTTATAGAGTGTCAGAGCTGGCCCTCAAACCCAGGACTGGTCTCCAGAATCCACAATCTATCCATGCAAAGCTTTTCTTCCTTCGCTCCTGCTCTATGAAACTTTGCTGCAAGGGTCTGTTGAGTCATTGAATCTTCTCTGGGGAGGTCCAGATTCAGGGTACCCATTGCATGCATACATTAGTCTCACTTTTCTACAGATTTGGCTTCTTGAGAGGCCCATTGTCCTTTCTGTGGTATTTATTCCTTCGAGATCCCATCATCATCCATGCTGCCACTAGTTTTCTTTTTAAAACATATATCTGATCACGGGGCTCCTTAGTGTAGGGTACTAGACAATTTTCCAGCTCTCCACAGTTAGTTTTCAAGCTTCATTTCTAGCCCCTGCAAGATTTCCTCCCCTACTATATACTCAATTCTAAACCTGTACAGAAATAATTGCCTTTCCCAAAAATATATCATGCATTTTTGTGCTTCATTTCTTTGTTCTTCTGGGAATATTCTTCCTCACTTTGTCCCTCCTCACACTACTACTCATAGCCATAAGGACCCATTTCTCCTTTCCAAACCTGAAGAATTAAATGGTTTCACACCTGAGTGTGCAAGGCAGTGTTTACATATATTATAGCATTTCTTACATTCTACATTTATTCCACATTATATGTCTTGCGTTCCTATTAGATATACAAACAAATAATGATGTCGCTGAGAGCTTCTCTAGCACAGGAGTTCTGGCATAGTTGGCTCCATGGCCTTGGTCTCCAGCACAGTTGCCTATTTCATGGAAGGAACTCAATAAGCCTTGGTGTGACATTGAGAGGATCGTGCTCATGAATTATGTTCCAGAACTACACCATCAGGAAATAATGAGTTATCTGTTCCGTAGTACTCTGAAATTTAAACCAGTTTTAGGATGGAATCATGTGGGGGTCTTTGTTTAAAGGGTGCAGTGAAGCAGAGAAGGCAGAAGAGGCGAAAGAAAATGAGTTGGCAGGAAAAACTTCAAAGAGACAAATCAATATCAAAGAAACAAAAAGAACAGTTTTCTGTGAGATAGATTTGATGTGGTACAAGAGCAATTAGCAAATCCACTTTAATCTCTAGTCCAAAGAAAGTCAAAGGGAAAAGGAAAGTAAAGGCCAGTTTCCAAACTGGATCATCGTGTAAGGCTCTACAGCGTCTAGTTACAGCATGCTCACTCTCTCCCGACTAAATGAAACCTCTGAAATTTGATCTTTGAGCAACGGATCCTATGGCTGAACAACAGTAAATCCAATATGATAATTCAAATGACCAGCATATATTTTTGTTTGTTAGTCCAATTTGTGTAGTCATCTCTAGGAAGCATACTGACTTTTCAGATTGGCCTTATTGCCTAGAACCTGAGTTACATTTTAATAACTTTCAGAAACAATGTTAAATGATACATATTCAGTGCATGGTACAGACTTTTAGCCTGTGTTTTGACAGTGGTGCTGAGTAGGTTAGATCAGATTTCATGATTTAACTTTACTGTTTTCAATTTTATATGGTCTCCATTTAGCACACAGTTACTGATACAATTATGGGAGAGGATGTGTTAATATTTTGGGCTTCTCAGTACAGGTTCTATTCAGGGACACTCAGTGTTGAGATCATCCTCAATTTTCTTCTCCCACCCAAGCTATGTTATTTTCAAAAAACTGTATCACTTGCTTGCAGATGCTAATGTCAATGTCTGACTACCAACAGATAAATTCAGAGGGTATTTTGTACTTCAATTTTAGCTACAAAATCATTGATTAGCATAGGCGAACCTATAATTCCTAAAGCTTTATAAATTAATATACTTTAGAAACTGAGCCACTGATAAGGCAAGATGGAAAACTTTTAAACCTGATTTTAATTTTATGAATTCATCTAGCTCTTTAATAGGTTAAATCCACATGCACCAGATTTTGAATTCAGATTGTTGTCTCTTCACTCAAGAAGAAAAATTCCCTCCTATATAGGCTATCTTTATAGAACTTTAAATAATTTGCAAATATATCAGTGCATAATATTTTACATTATCTTTTCATTTAATCTATATTATCAAATACCTTAGAACCATAGTTCTCAAATCATTTGTGGTGAAGGACCAGAATATTTTTTTTCTTATCCATCACATACCAATATATTTGTAAATACAGTAAAAATGCACTACAAGAAAATGAAATTTTAAAAAATAGACATACAAAATATAAACCCCAATTGTTGTATTATTAAATTGAACAGACGTAAAATTACTCTGTCAAACTGCTACAAGACTCTTACTGCTTACTCTAATGTCTGCACTTACAGTGTAATTTCTGCACTTACAGTGTCAAGCACTCTTAGTGCTTACTCTAATTTCTGCACATACAGTGTCAATTTCTGCACTTACAGTGTCAACAAGCAGATCTCAGCTAGCACCAGCACACAGACCACATGCTCTGCCTCAGAATGTCAAAGCAGCATTAACTATATAATGTAACTTTGGGGCAGTTGGTTTTTTGGAAATTGCAACTCTTTATATGTAATTTCCAGGTTGATGAATGGAATTATAATATTTAACTACTTGCTTGCAAGCAGTTATTACTTTACTAATGATTGTTGGCCTAGCTTCTCATGAAGATAATTAATTCTATGTAATTGAGGTCTCTTCCATTAATGCTATTTGTTTGTTATGGTCCCTCAAAGAGAGCAGAGCATTGACATGTAAGGTCACAACTTTATTTGTGCATCTCTATGTGAGGTAGCGTCTATGCTAGCAATTCAGTATACTGCATTATTGAAATTGCTTCGATTGTAAGATTTGAAACAATTATTATATATCCCAAGATTTTAAATATGAACAGCATTAGCATAAATGTCAACAAATGTGGAACAGATTTTTCAAATTTTGGATATATTTGAATGATTTTAACATGACTTCATTTACATTAAGCTTGTTTGTTTCAAAACTAGTAATGAATATTTTTTTAGTAGCATATATGCAACAAAGAGTCAGAATGCTAATCTCAGAATAAATCTGAAAACACTCCATTCTGAGATTTGACAGCAAATCCATTATAATATAACCAAATTTCCTAAATTTTCTAGGTATTACACTGAGTGCATTGTGGAAAACATAAATTTTTAAAGCTCACATTACCTTTAAATAGTCATATCTTTCACTGATTTCTTATAATTATATTTGCCTAAGAATGGCTCTTTGAGTACTATTTGGTATTTTCAAAATGTACATTGAAGAACACTTGTGGGAAGAATGGTTCATAAAATTGTGATTAATAATGCAAGTTGGTTTATTAAAGTAAACCATTGTCTTAGAAGCATTTTTCTATTAACACACTAGGTTAAATATGAAAAACGTTACTTAACATGCAAAATGCTGTGTAGTTTTTCCTTGTAAGTGATGGCTGAAGTAACACTAAGATTGACTTCTGACAGGTTTGAAAGTTTTTGTCACAATTGCAGGCATGTGGGTATGGCTTTCTCCAAACAGTCATAATTATAAAATCTGGATCTTGGAATCCATTTAAATTAAGTGAGATAAATGTTTCACATATTTGAACACAGATGCTTATGATGGCAGATATTTTTAGCATATGCATCTTACTTGGTTGAATAGTACAAAATGTTAATTTCAAAGATAAATTTTCAATCATTACATCCTGTTTTCTCTGATTGTTGTTACGGAAGTTATTCAGTGCATATAACATAATTTTAGTCTTCTTTTTATATTTCTCTCTTTTTCTCCTTATGTGCTCAAAACAGACAATGGTCGCAATGTTAAAGGTAATGTATGAACTCAAATTTCATCGTCTGATGCTTAGATTGCCCCTTTACTCGGCATGTTAACTTGCCTGCTGTATGCCGTGTTCAATGCAACGTCATGCTGCCCTTAGTGAGCCCAGGTGCCTGGTGGAGACATCATGGCTTGATTTTGCTGGAGACATTGTTACTTTCTCAGCTGTGCCACCAATATGACTATGAACTCCTTTTTCCTGCAAGAAGTATAAGCCTAGGTTGACAATGAAGACTTCCTAAATATTTGAATAATTTGGAAAGAAGCAAATATTAAGCTAAATATATTCTGGTATAAAAGAGGCACATAAGCCTATTTCAGCCAAAAAGAAAAAAGCCTTTTTGAGTACAAGAATAAATAAAATAAGCAAAGTGCTACATGACAGCATCACTTCACTTGTTCCTCTTTTGTTTCCTTAAAACTAGTTTCACGTTCCTGGATGGCAGGGGGTATGGTTTTAAGCTTACTGTAGTAGTAAACTGTATATGCATGATAGTCATTTTCTATTTTTCTATATTACATTTCAATCATTTTAATTGTGTCCTATATAAGTCTGAAATCACTAGCATGACCTACAGCTACTGTAGGATAATGTTTAACTGGGCAATACCTCTGGATAAATTTGGATTTGACTAAAAATTGGAAATTCACTTCAGTTTTTCTACTCTATTATAGTAGATGCAAATAATCACAAAATATAACATATTATATTTTCATCCAGTTGAAAACTTTTGGAGCTTAGTCCTTTAACATAGGCTATGCATGCTGCTGTCGGTGTGCATATGATGACAATGACTCATTTGTGCATGTGTGTTGCATGGACACGTCTCCACCAGTAACCATCATTACTTAGAATTCACTGTTTTGGCCTCTTCTGTATGTCACTGCTACTCCGATCACTGTGAAGTTTTGTATATTGATTTCTCAAGTGCTTCCCTAACTAACTCAGAGCTGGTGATGATTATGAATTAAGACCACTAGAAGCTAAAGATCTTTTCTGGTCAGCAGTGCAGGGTAATTTGAAAATAAGAGAAATCGTGGCAGCTTCTCCCCAGCCTAACTTTATTTTGTCAGCTCTTCAAAAAGGGTCTATGCAGAGGACCTCCAATTGCAGGATGGAATTTCATATACATGATTATTCTATCCTTGGCCTGTCCACTCAGATTTCTAAAAGGGAGCAAATTAGTGTCAGCTGTGGGTAGTGATTTGAATTGATATAATTCAGAACGTAACCTCAAGAAACAGAATACAGACAGCTCTTGACAACTGGTCTGTGTGAAATATGACTGGCTTTAGCATTTAACAATTAGCAATAAATTATTAGACATTAATTTTCCAGTGATCTTAAAATGCAGTGAGAAATAAATCTAATTTTTCTCAATAAATAGAAAATTGAGCTTGCTAATCTTCCAAACTAGTAGTTCACATAGTTGTCATTCAAACTACATTAATTTCATTTTTTTCTTACAAACTAATCCATTTACTCTCCAACCCTTTTTTCCTCAATCCTCCATTTTTTTCTTTTTTTTTTTGAATTTTATTTATTTATTTTTAAACAGCAGGTTCTTATTAGTTATCTGTTTTATACATATTAGTGTATACATGTCAATCCCAATCTCCCAACTCATCCCACCACCACCACCCGCCCCCCACCACTTTCCCCCCTTGGTGTCCGTACGTTTGTTCTCTACATCTGTGTCTCTATTTCTGCCTTGCAAACCGGTTCATCTGTACCATTTTTCTAGATTCCACATATATGCGTTAATATACGATATTTGTTTTTCTCTTTCTGACTTACTTCACTCTGTTTGACAGTCTCTAGGTCCATCCACGTCTCTACAAATGACCCAATTTTGTTCCTTTTTATGGCTGAGTAATATATTCCATTGTACATATATACTACATCTTCTCTATCCATTCGTCTGTCGATGGGCATAATCCTCCATTTTTTAATAGCAATAGTCCTTGAATAAAACTGAATCATAAAAGTCAGAATTTGGGATTAGGAAATTCTAACCCATTGCAGAAAGTTTTCACATATTAATATTTATAAAGTTAAACTCCTAAATTAGATAAAACATGTGCAATTTAATAAAAATTTAATGTAAATGCGCCCTCCAATGTCCTTATTATGTGTTCAGGCTCTGATTTTGAAAACTTTAAAAAATATTTAAGTGTCTGGCTCTTTGAGATTTCCACAGAGCAGTTAATATGCTAATTAGATATAGAACAATGCATTAGTGTGCTTTTTAAATTTTTGTGACCTTGTTACTAGACCACATTTAAATAAAAATTTTTAAAAATAAAAAACAGGGGCTTCCCCGGTGGCGCAGTGGTTGAGAGTCCGCCTGCCGATGCAGGGGACACGGGTTCGTGCCCCAGTCCGGGAGGATCCCACATGCCGCGGAGCGGCTGGGCCCGTGGGCCATGGCCGCTGAGCCTGCGCGTCCTCTCACAACAGTGAGAGGCCCGCGTAACACAATAATAATAATAATAAACAAATTTCAACACTTCTTTGTATGCAAATACATAATAACAGTTTTTTCAATATCTAAGTCAACCAAAAATAATTTCTTTAACAAAATAAAATAAATGATTTAGAAATGCGCTTGGAAGGTCTTCAGTATCATCTACTGCAGTTTATTCCCCTCAGGCAAGAGTATTGGCTAAATCTCTTGCACAGGTGGTAGAAGCATCTTTATCTCTAGAGGATCCCATTCTTTAACTTTCTTGGAAAATCTATTTTACTGCCTATTATACAAAGAGCTAACTCAAATCCTTCTTGCTGAAATGTAATTTTTTTCCCCTCCATCTATCCTGAGTGGACAGAGATACTAGCCGGTTACTTCTATTCTTGATGTAACATCACAGTATAAAAACAGCAAATTGGTACTCAAGCTTTTCTGCTAAAATGGAATAATTTCCATTTTACCTCCTTTCTTAAGATCAATTTTGTTTTCCTTTAATAATTCCCTTAGCACTCTGACTCTTTAAAATAAGACTTCAGAGTTCCAAAATTGTAACCCATTATCAAAGAGTGAAAAAGTTAATTCAGATAAATTGCATATGCTATTTATATGTGTGTGTGAGTGTGTGCATCACTTTTTAAACAATTTCTCTAACATGTGGGAGGCAAACTTAATCCTAGTGGTTTTTCTGTTTATTCTGCCTTCCAAGTCATCATAAAAATTAACCCCACTTACCCTTTTTAGTAAGTAAGTCATTAAAATAATTTTACCCTTCTATTGCATCCACCTCTTCATTATCCCAAGTAACTCTGTATCCCACTGACAATGATCTGTTCAGTTTCCAACTTGTCTGTGAATCTGGCATATGAGTCAGAAACAAAACTACCCCCAAGATTTCTCTAGCCACAAAACCTATCAGACACACAAAGGAAATCAACAGATCTGATACAACTTGTATCTCATATGCTGCATTGGCCATACCAAGTATTTGTGATCTTGTAAGAATTTGCAAATTGATTTTCAGTCATGACAGTTTTCTTCTATAAAGTATATGTTATGCACTGAAACAAACAATATGGATATTGAGTATAAATAATTTGGTGACTAATTCTTATATATTTTTTAATGTTAAACTGGTTACCTTATGCTTATTGACAGTGATCTTTTATAAAATCCAATTAATGAACACTGCATTAGCATTTTCTTTGATGTTAAGCCACTTCAGCAATTTAGGTTTTATTAAACTTTAGCCAAATAAACTCACGCTGTAAGGTATATTGTATAAAGACCTGATGATTTGAAAACAACCTTAATCTTTTTGGTTTCTTTCCCTCCTGTCCCATTTGGCTCTCAAGAGCAATCATCTTTTTTTATTTATTTATTTTTTTAAATAGCATTATTATTTTTTAAAATGTATCAGATGTCCTTAGCTATATTTCCAGCACCATCTTAAGGAGAATATAGTCTCCTTTAGCATCTTGTAACTCATGATAAATTGAAATAACCTTATCATAAAAATTTTAAATACGTTCAATCTAAAATTCTTCCTAGATGTTGCTTTAGCCTCTAGCTTGATCTTTAAATGCAGTATATTTCTTTGTAGCTAGAACCTGGCTTATTTTATATTTACTCAGACACTTGTAATATATTAGAGCTTTATCCAGCTGTTGGTTTAGTCTTCTTGGTCACCTGTTTTCCATCTCCTACTAGTATATTAGAAAATTTAATCTGGTCATCCATTCTGCAAATGTTTCTTTGAAGAATATCAAGTCCTCCTAAATACTTTTGAGCTTTACATTCTTTTCTATTGAATCTACTATTTCCCTTTATTTCTGCCCATTTATTTTCTTTAAATTCATTTACTTTGTTTTTCAGGTTATCTTCCTTTCTTTCTTTAGAAATTACCTTTAAGTCCTCAACCAAGGCCTTTCTGAATATAGACCTAGGAGATAGGAAACCCTGCATTCTAATTTCTGGTCCTTGATTCTTATTCCATTTTGGCCTCCTATTGTGTCTGCTCGGGCTTACGACTGGTAAAATGAGGATATTACTAATACCTTTCTTAATTAAAGTGTAGGAAATTATTTTGATTAGAATTTAGACAGATTTCAGAGAAACCTAAGCTGACACTGATTATCTTGCAGATACTAACAGACCCCAGCATATAAACATCTGCTTCAAAATCAGTGGAAAATAGCATAATGATTTTTATTATACAAGATGAAATCGATTTTGAATGCCTTATCTAAGCATGCGTGAATTATTTTAAGCAGTATTTTAAGTTCTGCTGAATTCTTTAAATGTCTAGATTTAACATTTAAAAAAAAACAGAATAGAGTAACAGTTTAGAAAGTTTTCCACTAGTAAGTAAGAGAAGCTAAAACACAGATTGCAATAAAGTAATATTCTGAGGCCAAATCTTAGTGTGATGTGTATTGGCCAGTGGTTTCTCAGCCCTATCAGACTAATGTCCCCTCGTTTCAACTTTTTGTTATACTCATTTTACTATCCTGAAATGACGTTCAGAGATGATTTAACCTATTTCTAAAAGATCAACATTATTCCTTAACTTTAATTTAAAGGAGGAGTTAAAAGGAAAGTAGTTTATAATAAAATATCTCTCTCAATATGTTAATGTTCAAATATAACTACACTAGAAGGCATAATGTGATAATCAGAAATAAGAAAAAAATTTGGTTTTTAAGAACATTAAAGACACGATAAAGCAGTCCACATAAGTACTGGCTAAAATGGTAGAGCAGGAGTACTGAGGGATAACCAAGTAAAAACCACTATTGGAATAAATAATGACAGATCGGACTTATTTAAAAATATAAATTTTTAAAATAGTAAATAATCAAAATTAAATTATGAATAAAGCCAGAATCAACTGGGGAGAAAGTGTGATGTCCACAAAAATGAACTGGCCCTTGGTTTGAAGTTTAATGTCAAAATGATTCCCTATGGGATAACATGCAATGCAATAGTAATGCATTGCACAGGAGAAAGAAATCCCACTACACATCAGGATGTATATTTATCCTCCAATACTTAAAAAAGAACTTGCAGACCATACGCCTTCAGAAGCAGTGGGAACTAGAAGATGGATTAGAAGAAGAAATGGCAATCAAGACATTATGGAGAACACAGACATAAAGAACAGACTAGTGGTTACCAGTGGGCAGAAGGAAAGGGGGAAGGGGCACGATAGGGGTATGGGATTAAGCGATACAAACTACTCTGTACAAAATAAATAAGCAACAAGGATATATTGTACAGCAAAGGGAAATAGAGCCATTATTTTGTAGTATGGAGTATAATTTATAAAAATATTGAATCACTATGTTGCATACCTGAAACTAATCTAGTATTGTAAACTGACTATACTTCAATAAAAAAGACATTATGGAGACATTGTGGCAGATCTCTAGGGAGTTCTTAAATCATTCCAGGTGTTTATTTTTTACCTAAAAATTAACATAGGCTTCTTTTTGTTGTATCATACATCATTTTACATATATAGGAGATCAATAATATAAAATATTTTAGCAGAAATTTTGTTAATGATTTGAGGCGTGATTCCTATAATTGTCTGCAAATTTAATAATATTTTCTTCCAACATTGTTTTAAAAAGATTCAAATATCTTCATTTATATGTTTTGCATGTGACAGCTACAAACACAGACTGTAACCTGAAGTCTAAAATTTTGTATTGGCAACTCAAATAACACAAGTAGTGTATCTCCAAGTGATTTGGTTTTCCAAAATGGTGAACAACTTTTGGTAAAGTTATGAACAAAAAAAAGTAAAAATCTTCATTCTATATGGTAGTTGTAGCTCTGAAAGTTTCAGTGTATATTAAAATATGTGAAACAAGTTCAAGGCTTAGATCATTATAAATAGGCTTTTCACCTACATGAATGCCTGTTGGGACATCTGGGTCAATTTTTCATGGTGAGAGAATAGACACCTCCCATCACTGTAACAAACAAAAATTCCCCCACAGATGCCTCTAGGGTGAAGTACTGTTGCAGTGTGAAAAGTATGCTTAAGGGTTTGAAATACAATTTAACTATATACCTGAGCTCAGTGTATTATAATTTCATGTCAATATCCCCGTGTGCAGTAAAGTCACCTAAGCAGTGAAAATATGACATTAGAGTTGGGAAAAAGACAATATCTAAGAAATCTGAAGTCCTAGAATATTTTACAAATTTAAATATTAAGATATAGGCTGGAAATGTAGCCATAGAATGATACAAGAAAGGAAACACTATCTAGGATATGTTACAAAACTAAATTAGTGATGTGTATAGGAGAGTTTTACAAAGAATGGGGTTTCTCACAGACCTATCTGAAAGCTAGATTAATTTGGTAACTTTGGGCTCTTATTTCTCTTCTTGTCATATAAATAGAAAAGAGAGTAAGAATCTATATTCAAATGAGAACGTACTGGGAAATAAATGCCCAGAGATCTTAGTGACATTTTTTACATGGACAGACTTGGCCGTCATCATAGATAAAACTCAGAGAATGAACAGAAATGCACCTCAAGGAATACAGGGTTTCCTACATAGATTAAAAAATCTCTTAAAATTATTTCAATATTTTATTATAACCAAATATCAGTATAAACTCTTATAAACAAATATAGTTTGATTTTCCTCCAGGGTGAATATGAACTAAATGGTGGGTATTTTTTTTTTCGATTATATTTGATCTGAGTTGATTGACAGTTGTGGTCCAAAATACACTATCTATAAATTTAATTTTCAAGGGTTTATACCTCACTTGGTGCATAAAGCACATTCTGATCTCCAAAATGTGTTAGTTTCATTCTGAACAGGGGGTAAAAATAGCATAAGGCAAAACGTGCTGACTAGCAAGTTCATTCACGCAGTTTGCATGTTTCAAGCACTCTCCAGGCAGAAAGTTAATGGCTGTATAGCACTCGTGGGCTCAGGATTTTTATAAAAGTCTTCCTCATGCTAATTTTTAAGAGCTACATAATGGTATAAGTAATATTACCAATTGTATAAGAAATTCTTTGGAGCATTTCTTGACTCTCTATAAGCAACAGACAATAGGTTCATCTCAAAAGAATATGTAGCTGGTCAGTGTACTTATCCTCAACTAAGGGGCCCAGGGTCTTGGCACAGTGCCAAATTGTCTTCGTAAGAAGGGAATGTGAGAAGTGACTAGCGTTGGTCAAAGAGTCCAAATTTCCAGGAATAAGATCTGGGTATCTAATGTATAGCATGGTTTAAAAAAAAAAAGATGTAACCAGGTGCTGGCAACCCCAGACAAGTCTTATTTACCCAACTATGGTCACTTCAATTTTAAGTTATGTTTGCCAAAGCATTCTTCTGCTATGTTTTTTTCCCCCTCAAAAAGTGGTCAGCCTTAAATCTAAATAAAAGGGAAAAAAAGAAAAGAAAGGAAAGATTTAAAAATCCCACATAGGAGCCAAATTCTTCAATATAGTCCACATAACACACACACACACACACACACACACACACACACACACACACACACCCATACACACAAATGACATTTGTCCTTCTCATTGTTACCTGAAATTCCTGTCTGGACTTAACTCTCAGAATCTCTGGGAAGCATCTCATACAGGTAATAGAAGCATATGAAGAACACAACTGGCTTGTCACTTGTTATGGCACAGGGAAGGGAGTAATACGAATTGGAGCAGGCTAGACAGCCATTCAGAAGTTTCATGGCCAACATGATTTTAACCTTCCTTGAATAATTCCTAAATTATAAAAGTCCTTCCTTGAATAATTCTTAAATTATATAAAAAGAAATTCTTGAGAAACTTTGAAAGTAGAATTTAGCCAATAATAGGGAGTAGAGTTCGTTCTTTTATTCCAACCTTTAATGAAAGAAGCCAGTTAACAGCTAAAGCTGTCATCTGCTCTCTGGGTGCACACCTAGGGCACCATCTTATCCTTGGATACTCACATGCCTCTCCATATGTCAGATGGTGAACAGGTATCAGCCAGCTGCATTTAGTCACATCTGAATCAGGGTCACAATGGTCATGGATTACTAACAGGTCATTCAAGACCATCTCTTTCTTAATTTTTCCTGATATTGCTTTTACAAATACTTTCCAATTTTTTAGGGCCTTTTAATCATATCAAGTCAAGCCTCCTGGGATCCACGTCGGATTCAAACCTCAACAAATACAGCACCATTAACAAGATTCCACAGCTCACTCTGAATTTTTCAGATGTCAAAACTGAAAAAAAGAACACATCCCCTCCTTCTTCAGATAAAACCATTATTGCACCCAAAGTTAAAGATCGAACACACAATGTGACAGAGAAAGTTACCCAGGTAGGACACGATTTTACTATCAATTTTAACTGTTTTTAAAGTTATTTGCTGCACCATAAAACTCATTCCTTTTCCTATGAATGAATATTAAGAGAGGTAAGCCATTTATTTGCACTCCAACTTCTCAGAAGTTGGGTGACCCTCTAATGTAATAGATAAATAAAACTACAGACTATGATTTTATCTATTGCAAGACTAAGCAAAAATGGGCTGGCTTGGTTTTCTTGTTCCTTTTGTTGCAGAAGTGGTTAACCAGCTATTCATCATGTTTGGGCATTTATTGTTTTGCTGCCAACTCTTGCATTATTAAAGTATGTGGTTTTTTTTTAATATAATGGATGTGTCTATCGAAGGTTTAGGCAACTAATTGGGATTTACTCTTAACTGTGGCCCTCTTTTTGCACTTACACTACTAAGTAGAGTCAGGTATAAGTCAGTGGAATTGGGGAAAAGAAATGTCTGAGTTGATGAAAAGTCAGAGTGAAACAATATATTTCACAGGAACAATATTTTATTGTTTTTTTTTTTAAAAAATATTGCAAGTTGAACTAAGGTAAAAGGTACTGTCTAGCAAGAGTCCTGTTTTAAAGAATAGAGAAAAATGATTTGTATTTATTATATCAAAATACCAACCTAAGCGGTACCCAGCTTTTGCTTACAATGCACTTACATTGTTGGGAATTCATGAGTCTAAAATTTGTGCCAAGTAAACAGTTTTTGTTTTTTTTACAAACAATTTAACCTAGTATATTTGCTTAGCAAATCTTTTTATAAACAGTCACAATATAAAGATAAACTTGACCCCAATCTCTATCCCAAGCATTTAAGATTTTACATTAATATATTTTTTTGTAATTGTAATCACTACAAACAACACTATAGTAGTTTGTAAATAATGTCTTAAATGTGAGCTAAAATAGCTGTGTAAAGACCACGAGTCAGTTGTAAATAGACCTGAGTAGTCTCTATTTATTTGAGATGAGAGATTATACATGCCATACTCAAATATATATTTTGATATTTATGTAGTAATGAGGCTTTCTACCCTTGGCATTTTGTTTTTCTCAACTTATACTTAGTAAACTGGGCCCAACAGTGATAAATGAATAGTCTACTATTATTTGTGTTGTATTGACACCGTTTTGATAGCTTTGGATTTTACTTGCAATTAACTCAAAAAATATATTATTTGTAGACCATAATCATCATATGGATATATAGAAAGAGATTTTAGAAATTGAACAGTAGGCTGGTTGCAGACATTAGGGTCAGGGTCCTGCCAGTAGCGTAAGTGAGTAAAGTAGTCATGGTAGCACAGCAGGCATGGTAGGGGCTACAGGGACTTACAGAGCCCAGAGTCCCTCCTGAGCAGATGGCTGCCACTCAGCTCCAGCTAACTGTGGTCATGCAAGAATGCTTGACCAATGTTTTCAAATCTTCCAATTTTAAAAAGAATCTAGAAATCCAGAATTTAAGATAAACTCTTTATTTCTAAAAGTTGGCAAACTAATTCAAGATGCTTTTATAGGCCAAACAAAACATACCTAAGGCCTGTGGGCAGCCAAGTTTGATCTTTGCAAAGTTTTCATGAGCTTGGTTCACTACAGGGCCTACCTTATCCTGCCACATTCAGCAGGTCCACTGTGCCAGGAGGAGATGAATGTACACATGGATCGGAGGTGGCACCTCTACTGGGACTTTCTGAGCCTGGTGAGAGGAAACATTTATACAAATAGCGCTAATGAAATCATGGTGTTAAAGAATACAGGAACACAGGTCGAGGGAAAGTAATTATACTTTAAGGGAGGAAATTTCAGAGAAGAAAAACAGATGAGATGGGACATTTAAGATGGATCCAGAAGGTTACTTATCAAACTGGGTAGTGAGTGATGTTTAAAAGCATAACTCAGAGTCGCATGCACTTGTGCTTTAATTCTGGCTAAGTCATTTATTGTGACATTGAGGCAAGTTTTAGTGATGACAAAACTTATTTCTCAGTGTTGATATAAGAATTAAATAGAATGATGTGTGGAAAGTGTTCATCAAGGTGCTATGTACATGGCAAGCAACATCAACCATTATTCTGTTTATTAATGTTCTTGTATGACTTCTCCTGGCCCTCTGCACTATCGCTGCAGGATCCTTTTATCTACACCCTGCCACGACCTAGTAAAACACCTGGGAGAGTAGAGTTCATGAACGTTTACTGAAGGAAGGAAGGCAAGAGAAGTTGACCAAGCAGACAAGGGAAGGGGTGAGAATCCCAGGTAGAGGAAACAGCAAGAACAAAGTTGTAGAGGCACAAAAGTCCAAGTGCCTTCTCCTAACAAGTAGGTTCTTGAGCCAGGGAGTTGCTGGGCTGGGCAGGGGCTTGTTACAGATTGGGGAGCTGCTGGAACTTTCCCCTCTAGATGGTTCTTCAATACCTTTCTCCTCAAGTGCCTTGGGGGGTTGAGTGAAATGCAACAGCTGCCATCAGAAGGTGAGCATTCTTTTAAGGTCTCATGCTTTCTCTTTAAAATCCCTGTGACTTTCATATTTAGCTCCATAACATTACAATACTTGTTTTAACATTTAAAAAAATGTTTAAAACTGTTACTTACCACTGAGGGACACTGAGGCCCACAACAAAGCCCCATAGTTTTCCTACAGTTTCTTATACTTCACCCAAATCATCATGGAGTGCCCCTCCGCACAGCCTCCGAACTACCCCAGGTTGAGGAGCAGGCAAAAAACCTTTTGAAGGTGGGCTTCCCTGGTGGCGCAGTGGTTGAGAGTCCGCATGCCGATGCAGGGGACACGGGTTCGTTCCCCGGTCCGGGAAGATCCCACATGCTGTGGAGCGGCTGGGCCCGTGAGCCATGGCCGCTGAGCCTGCGCATCCGGAGCCTGTGCTCCGCAACAGAAGAGGCCACAACACTTTTTTTTTAACAATGTAAAAGATACAGTGATAGGAAGGAGATTCTGGAGACAGAACACTTAAGTAGCTATGATTCTGGCCAGAAATGATGAGAGACTGGAAAAAGATTGAGACTGAAAACTAGAAAGAAGGGGATATGTAGACTCGCTCTATCTTCTTTTTAGGCCCCCTTTAGCTCTTAGTAGCAAACCTTCCAGTTGTCAACATGTCAAACCAAACAAGGTGGAGATCAAATACTGAGACATTCCTCCTGCAAACGTAGCCTCTGGAAATTTTTTTAAGCACTTGAAAGCAGAGCGAGCCTACAGCTATTTTCTCATTTAGTGTTTGTGAAGTTTCCTGATTGTAGCTATCTCTGGAATCCCCATATTCACAACATATAGTACCACTTGCCTCCTAGTCTCTAGAAATAATTTTGTAGTGACTCAGAAACTTTACTATTGCCTTTGTTAGGACTACGTGGAAATCCTCCTTGTCAAGATATTCTCAACATATTTGCTGTAGGCAGCCAGCAGTATTTCCGTTATCTAATGTTCTAATATGTTTTATTCCCTTGATGGACTTGTATGGTAATCCTTTTTTCAAAAGATATCAGGGCTTTGTTCATCAATCATTCAATAAGGATTTTTAAACACTCCTCTGAGCACAAACAATAGAGCAGACATCAAGAAAAAAAAAGGCATAAATGAAAGAAACAATTCATCTCTGTTCATCGTTATACTCTCTCACCATTTGGATCTTATCTCTAGGTTGAGCAGGGACCATGTTGCTATCCATTCATCTATTCATTCATTCGTGCATCTGTGTATTTTTTTATTCACTCAACAAGCATTTATTGAGAGCTAGTATGTACAGTGTTAGTTTCCGGGAATTCATATTAAAAGGCAAATTCTCTGCCTTCAAGAAGTGATGGAGACAGACAAGTTCAGTAAATAGGCATTGTAATGCAATGTGAAGTATTACACTATAGGTAAACTCAGAGAGCAGAGAGTGCTGGGAGAGGAAACATTGCCTATATTGGGAGGTTGGGGTGGTGATTGGGAAATATAAACTCTTAGATGAGTTTTGAAACTTGAGAATTTTCTGAGATTGTGTGTTAGAATCTGGAGTGGGGCACATTTGGGAAACTGTGAATACCAATGGATGAATGAAGCATGAGGTGTTTGTATTACTAGAGCCTAACGTAAGACACAGCACCTAAGAATCTTAAAAGATTCAGAAATGCACCACCAAAGGTGTTGGAGAGAATTAAGCAAGAGTAAATCTGTGGGTAAAAAATTCCCAAGGCAAATGCTTGCCTTCCAAACTCTTCCCTCAAGCAAGATTCTCATTCTTGATGTTGTCTTAGGTCCAAAGATTCCTTCTAGTGGCTGGTCTGAGAGGCCAAACTTCTGCATGCATCAGCTCTTTATGTCATATTCCATCTGACCTTCTCTATTCATTGAAGGAAGTAGAAAATAACTCTCAGAGGATGTGGGTTTTTTCTTCCTTAACTACAATCCACCTGGTACAGGCAAATGTGTAGTAGGGTCCACTTTGGGGAAGTGGGGCCTTGGTTGGATAATTACTACCAAATTCCAGTGGAGTGATGTAGAGAAAACAATGAATTGGAAGAAATGTGTGGGTGAAGAGCAAAGATCTGCTTTCACCATGCGATTGCATTTCTCAGTAAAGGATCAAATTCTTGGCTGTATCTGCCCCCTTTTAAATAAAAGTAAACCAAACTTTTACACTCTCATATCATTTCATTATTTCTGAGGCTAGTTCTAGTTCAGAAGTTATGCTGAGCTTTAGGATAAAATGTATCATTTTGTTGTCACATTCAGCTCTTACAAATTTTGTACTAGATCACTCTCCCTAGATAGGCATAAGAATGTCAGAAGGTTTAAGAAGATGGCATTGTGGGTTTCAAATCTTTATTGGCCAGTCACATAAGGCTCTATCAGTCAGTGCTGTAACAGAATGCAAGTAATAGAAGCCTGAGTGAAACCACTTTAAGCAAAAAATGAAAGGAGGAGGGTCAGCTTATAGGGTCACATAACCAAAAAGTGCAGGGGCTGTTCTGCTTTGGGCCACAGCTACATTCATTGTTTGAACAGTTGATGACATTCTCTCCTCTCAGCCTTGCTTTCTTCTGTATTGACTTCATGCTACATCTGATGGAAGCAAGGTCCTTAGACTCTTCTGTCTTACCTAATACTCACAGTTGGTGATCTGATGGGAAAGGCTTTCTCTCCACCAGTGTCCATATCAATTCCCGAGATAGTGGACTCTGATTGGCCAACCTGAGTCCTGTGCTCAGCCTTGTGGTGGAAGAAGTATAGCCCTTGACTGCGGACCACACCAGAAAAAAGCAGCGGGGAAGGAAGGGCTCTAAGGAAAGAAAGCAAAACAACAGTGGCCCATTGTGTAGATGAAGATAAGAATTCAGACTAACAGCATCACACACACACACACACACTAAATGCACATTATATGCTGGGTAGGCTCTAGAGACACAGAAGTATAAAACCTAGTACCAGTACTCAAGGGGTTATAAACTACTTGGAGAAAAATATTACAGCAACATATAATAATAGCATTTGCAAATGCTAATATAATAAGTACTACAAGATCATATTATGAAACTAAAGGTAGTTTGAGTTTCCTTTATATACAGTACTGGCCAAATTATGAGCAAATAGTTCCACAACTTATTATTTTACTACTTAAAAGGAATGTCTAGTGAACTTAATAGAAACCCATATTGTGGTCATCAGAAAGACATATGATGAAGAAAAGAATTACTACTAGTCCACAACTATGGTTTTCTTATAGCTTTACTAAGGAGAATACTCAAAATAATTAGTTTCAGGAGTAATCACTAAGAGACTTAGGTCACAAGAGAGAAATTTCTGAATGTTTAAAAGGCCATATAATTTTGAAATGTACATAGAACCTTAAACCTAAAATAAATTCCCATTATCTGGGATTTATTTAAGTATATTATTGGCGTGAAAATAGAATTATGATAGATTTAATAATAGGTGACACTGATTGAGCATTTACTATGTGCCAGGCTCTATGCTAAGTGGTTTAACAGATTATCAATTTTAATCCACATAACACTCCTATGAGTTGGTACTATTATTATCATCTCTAGCTCATAGAAGAGGAATCAAGCTTAGGAAGAAGGAAGCAATTTACCTAGGTCACACAATAGATGGCGAAAGTGGGCTTCAGACCGAGATCATCTGACTCGAAGAGTGAAGATCTTAATCTCTAAAGTACATCCTCTTTAATTCTGTTTTGTTTTCTTATCTGTCCCCTAATTCTACTCAGAAGTTAGCATGGCGTTGGGAAATACCTGTAACATTTGGCTGTATGGCAAAATATCCTAATCTAAATGTTTACTAGTAACTGATTAGAGAAGTGAGTCTACAGAAATAAGGAAGAGAATGTGGTATATTTTCTCTAAAACTCCTCAAACTCTGCAGAAAGCAGCTGAATAAAACCATCGTTAAGGATGCATTATTTCTTGTTTAAGTTCATATCCCATTTTTCTTTTTTTTTGTTTAACATCTTTATTGGAGTATAATTTCTTTACAATGATGTGTTAGTTTCTGCTTTATAACAAAGTGAATCAGCTATACATATACATTTATCCTCATATCTCCTCCCTCTTGCGTCTCCCTCCCACCCTCCTTATCCCACATCTCTAGGTGATCACAAAGCACCCAGCTTATCTCCTTGTGCTATGCAGCTGTGCTTCCCACTAGCTATCTATTTTACATTTGGTAGTGTATATATGTCCATGCCACTCTCTCACTTCGTCCCAGCTTACCTTTCCCCCTCCCCATGTCCATTCTCTATGTCTGCATCTTTATTCCTGTCCTGCCCCTAGGTTCTTCAGAAACTTTTTATTTTTTAGATTCCATATATGTGTTAGCATACGGTATGTGTTTTTCTATTTCTGACTTACTTCACTCTGTATGACAGACTCTAGGTCCATCCATCTCACTCCAAATAACTCAATATCGTTTCTTTTTATGGCTAATATTCCATTGTATATATGTGCTACATCTTCTTTATCCATTTATCTGTTGATGGTCACTTAGGTTGCTTCCATGTCCTGGCTACTGTAAATAGAGCTCAGTGAACATTGTGGTACATGACTCTTTTTGAATTATGGTTTTCTCAGGGTATATGCCCAGTAGTGAGATTGCTGGGTCATATGGTAGTTCTATTTTTAGTTTTTTAAGGAACCTCCATACTGTTCTCCATAGTGGCTATATCAATTTACATTCCCACCAACAGTGCAAGAGGGTTCTCTTTTCTCCACACCTTCTCCAGCATTTATTATTTGTAGATTTTTTGATGATGGCCATTCTGACTGGCGTGAGGTGATACCTCACTGTAGTTCTGATTTGCACTTCTAATGATTAGTGATGTTGAGCACCCTTTCATGTGTTTCTTGGCAATCTGTATATCTTTGGAGAAATGTTTATTTAGGTCTTCTGCCCATTTTTGAATTGGGTTGTTTGTTTTTTTGATATTGAGCTGCATGAGCTGCTTATAAATTTTGGAGATTAATCCTTTGTCCGTTGCTTCGTTTGCAAATATTTACTTGCATTCTGAGGGTTGTCTTTTTTTTTTTTTAACATCTTTATTGGGGTATAATTGCTTTACAATGGTGTGTTAGTTTCTGCTTTATAACAAAGTGAATCAGTTATACATATACTTATGTTCCCATATCTCTTCCCTCTTGCGTCTCCCTCCCTCCCACCCTCCCTATACCACCCCTCCAGGCGGTCACAAAGCACAGAGCTGATATCCCTGTGCTATGCGGCTGCTTCCCACTAGCTGTCTACCTTACATTTTTTAGTGTATATGTGTCCATGCCTCTCTCTCGCTTTGTCACAGCTCACCCTTCCCCCTCCCCATATCCTCAAGTCCGTTCTCTAGTAGGTCTGTGTCTTTATTCTTGTCTTACCCCTAGGTTCTTCATGACATTTTTTTTTCTTAAATTCCATATATATGTGTTAGCATACGGTATTTGTCTTTCTCTTTCTGACTTACTTCACTCTGTATGACAGACTCTAGGTCTATCCACCTCATTACAAATAGCTCAGTTTCGTTTCTTTTTATGGCTGAGTAATATTCCATTGTATATATGTGCCACATCTTCTTTATCCATTCATCCGATGTTGGGCACTTAGGTTGTTTCCATCTCCGGGCTACTGTAAATAGAGCTGCAATGAACATTTTGGTACATGACTCTTTTTGAATTTTGGTTTTCTCAGGGTATATGCCCAGTAGTGGGATTGCTGGATCATATGGTAGTTCTATTTTTAGTTTTTTAAGGAACCTCCATACTGTTCTCCATAGTGGCTGAACCAATTCACATTCCCACCAGCAGTGCAAGAGTGTTCCCTTTTCCCCACACCTGAGGGTTGTCTTTTCATCTTGTTTATGGTTTCCTTTGCTGTGCAAAAGCTTTTGAGTTTCATTAGGTCCCATTTCTTTATTTTTGTTTTTATTTCCACTTGTCTATGAGGTGGGTCAAAAAAGATCTTGCTGCTGTGATTAATGTCATAGAGTGTTCTGCCTATGTTTTGCTCTCAGAGTTTTATAAGGTCTGGCCTTACATTTAGGTCTTTAATCCATTTTGGTTTATTTTTGTGTATGGTGTTAGGGAGTGTTCTGATTTCATTCTTTTACATGTAGTTGTCCAGATTTCCCAGCACCGCTTATTGAAGAGGCTGTCTTTTCTCCATTGTATATTCTTCCTTCCTTTATCAAAAATAAGGTGACCATAGGTGTGTGGGTTTATCTCTGGGCTTTCTATACTGTTCCATTGATCTGTATTTCTGTTTTTGTGCCAGTACCATACTGTCTTGATTACTGTAGCTTTGTAGTATAGTCAGAAGTCCTGGAGCCTGATTCCTCCAGCTCTGTTTTTCTTTCACCAGATTGCTTTGGCTATTCGGGGTCTTTTGTGTTTCCATACAAACTGTGAAATTTTCTGTTCTAGTTCTGTGAAAAATGCCATTGGTAGTTTGATAGGGATTGCAATGAATCTGTAGATTGCTTTGGGTACAATAGTCATTTTCACAATGTGGATTCATCCTATCCAAGACATAGTATATATCTCCATCTCTTTGTACCATCTTTAATTTCTTTCATTAGTGTCTTATAGTTTTCTGCATACAGGTCTTTTGTCTCCTTAGGTAGGTTTATTCCTAGGTATTTATTCTTTTTGTTGCAATGGTAAATGGGAGCGTTTCCTTAATTTCTCTTTCAGATTTTCCATCATTAGTGTATAGGAATGCAAGAGATTTCTGTGCATTAATTTTGTAGCCTGCTACTTTACCACATTCATTGATTAGCTCTAGTAGTTTTCTGGTAGCATCTTTAGGGTACTCTGTGTATAGTATCATCTCATCTGCAGTGACAGCTTTACTTCTTCTTTTCCAATTTGGATTCCTTTTATTTCTTTTTCGTCTCTGATTGCTGTGGCTAAAACTTCCAAAACTTTATTGATTAATAGTGGTGAGAGTGGACAACCTTGTCTTGTTCCTGATCTTGAGGAAATGGTTTCAGTTTTTCACCATTAGGAACGATGTTGACTGTGGGTTTGTCATATATGGCCTTTATTATGTTGAGGTAAATACCCTCTATGCCTACTTTCTGGAGGATTTTTATCATAAATGGGTGTTCAATTTTGTCGAAAGCTTTTTCTGCATCTATTAAAATGATCATATTGTTTTTATCCTTCATTTTGTTGATATGGTCTATCACATTGACTGATTTGAATATATTGAAGAATCCTTTCATTCGTGGGGTAAACTCCACTTGATCATGGTATATGCTCCTTTCAATGTGCTGTTGGATTCTGTTTGCTAATATTTTGTTGAGGATTTTTGCATCTATATTCATCAGTGATATTGGCCTGTAGTTTTCTTTCTTGTTGACATCTTTGTCTGGTTTTGGTATCAGGGTGATGGTGACCTCGCAGAATGAGTTTGGGAGTGTTCCTCCCTCTGCTATATTTTGGAAGAGTTTGAGAAGGATAGGTGTTAACTCTTCTCTAAATGTTTGATAGAATTCACCTGTGAAGCCATCCGGTCCTGGGCTTTTGTTTGTTGGAATATTTTTAATCACAGTCTCAATTTCAGTGCTTGTGATTGGTTTGTTCATATTTTCTATTTCTTCCTGGTTCAGTCTTGGAAAGTTGTGATTTTCTAAGAATTTGTCCATTTCTTCCAGGTTGTCCATTTTATTGGGATAGAGTTGCTTGTAGTAATGTCTCATGATCCTTTGTATTTCTGCAGTGTCAGTTGTTACTTCTCCTTTTTCATTTCTAATTCTATTGATTTGAGTCTTCTCCCTTTTTTTCTTGATGAGTCTAGTAATGGTTTATCAACTTTGTTTATCTTCTCAAAGAACCAGCTTTTAGTTTTATTGATCTTTGCTGTTGTTTCCTTCATTTCTTTTTCATTTACTTCTGCTCTGATTTTTATGATTTCTTTCCTTCTGCTAACTTTGCAGTTCTTTTGTTCTTCTTTCTCTAATTGCTTTAGGTGTAAAGTTAGGTTGTTTATTTGCGGTGTTTCTTGTTTCTTGAGGTAGGATTGTATTGCTATGAACTTCCCTCCTAGAACTGCTTTTGCTGCATCCCATAGGTTTTGGGTCATCGTGTTTTCATTGTCATTTGTTTCTAGGTGTTTTTTGATTCCCTCTTTGATTTCTTCAGTGATGTCTTGGTTATTTAGTAGTGCATTGTTTAGCCTCCATGTGTTTGTATTTTTTACAGTTTTTTTTTTTCCTTTAATTGATATCTAGTCTTACAGCATTGTGGTCAGAAAAGATAGTTGATACAATTTCAGTTTTCTTAAATTTACCAAAGCTTGATTTGTGACCCAAGATATGATCTGTCCTGGAAAATGTTCCATGAGCACTTGAGAAGAAAGTGTATTCTGTTGTTTTGGGATGGAATGTCCGATAAATATCAATTAAGTCGATCTTGTTTAATGTATTATTTAAAGCTTGTTTTTCCTTATTTATTTCCATTTTGGATGATCTGTCCATTGGTGAAAGTGGGGTGTTAAAGTCCCCTACTATGATTGTGTTACTGTCAATTTCCCCTTTTATAGCTGTTAGCATCTGCCTTATGTATTGAGGTGCTCCTATGTTGGGTGCATAAATATTTATAATTGTTATATCTTCTTCTTGGATTGATCCCTTGATCATTATGTAGTATCCTTCTTTGTCTCTTGTAATAGTCTTTATTTTAAAGTCTATTATGTGTGATATGAGAATTGCTACTTCAGCTTTCTTTTGATTTCCATTTGCATGGAATATCTTATTCCATCCCCTCACTTTCAGTCTGTATGTGTCCCTAGGTCTGAAGTGGGTCTCTTGTAGACAGCATATATATGGGTCTTATTTTTGTATCCATTCAGCCAGTCTGTATCTTTTGATGGACCATTTAATCCATTTACATTTAAGGTAGTTATCGATATGTATGTTCCTATTACCATTTTTTTAATTGTTTTTGGTTTGTTATTGTAGGCCTTTTCCTTCTTTTGTATTTCTTGCCTAGAGAAGTTTATTTAGCATTTGTTGTAAAGCTGGTTTGGTGGTGCTGAATTCTCTTAGCTTTTGCTTGTCTGTAAAGGTTTTAATTTCTCCGTCGAATATGAATGAGATCCTTGCTGGGTAGAGTAATCTTGATTGTAGGTTTTTCCCTTTCATCACTTTAAATATGTCCTGCCACGCCCCTTTGGCTTGCAGAGTTTCTGCTGAAAGATTAGCTGTTAACCTTATGTGGATTCCCTTGTATATTATTTGTTGTTTTTCCCTTGCTGCTTTTAATATTTTTTCTTTGTATTTAATTTTTGATAGTTTGATTAATATATGTCTTGGCGTGTTTCTCCTTGGATTTATCCTGTATGGGACTCTCTGAGCTTCCTGGACTTGATTGACAATTTCCTTTCCCATATTAGGGAAGTTTTCAACTATAATCTCTTCAAATATTTTCTCAGTCCCTTTTCTTCTCTTCTTCTTCTGGAACCCCTATAATTCGAATGTTGGTGCATTTAATGTTGTCCCAGTGGTCTCTGAGGCTGTTCTCAGTTCTTTTCCTTCTTTTTTCTTTATTCTGCTCTGCGGGAGTTATTTCCACTCTTTTATCTTCCAAGTCACTTATCCGTTCTTCTGCCTCAGTTATTCTGTTATTGTTTCCTTCTAGAGAATTTTTAATTTCATTTATTGTGTTGTTCATCATTGTATGTTTGCTCTTTAGTTCTTCTAGGTCCTTGTTAAACGTTTCTTACATTTTCTCCATTCTATTTCCAAGATTTTGGATGCTCTTTACTATCATTACTCTGAATTCTTTTTCAGGTAGACTGCCTATTTCTTCTTCATTTGTTTGGTCTGGTGGGTTTTTACCTTGATCCTTCATCTGCTGTGTGTTTCTCTGTCTTCTCATTTTGCTTAACTTACTATGTTTGGGGTCTCCTTTTCACAGGCTGCAGGTTCACAGTTCCCGTTGTTTCTGGTGTCTCCCCCGAGTGTCTAAGGTTGTTTCAGTTGGTTGTATAGGCTTCCTGGTGGAGGGGACTGGTGCCTGTGTTCTGGTGGATGAGGCTGGATCTTGTCTTTCTGATGGGCAGGACCATGCCCCATGGTGTGTTTTGGGGTGCCTGTGACCTTATTATGATTTTAGGCAGCCTCTCTGCTAATGTGTGGGGTTGTGTTCCTGTCTTGCTAGTTGTTTGGCAGTAGGTGGCCAGCACTGTAGCTTGCTGGTCGTTGAGTGGGGGTGGGTCTTAGCGTTGAGATGGAAATGTCAGGCAGAGCTTTCACCGTTTGATATTATGTGGAACTGGGAGGTGTCTGGTGGACCAGTGTCCTGAACTTGGCTCTCCTACATCAGAGGCACAGGCCTGACACCCAGCCAGAGCACAAATACCCTGTCAGCCACATGGCCAGGTACGTGGGCAGTTTTTTGCCTTTTGGGAGGTTTGAGGTCTTCTGCCAGCATTCAGTAGGTGCTCTGTAGGAGTTGTTCCACATGTAGATGTATTTCTGATGTGTTTGTGGGGAGGAAGGTGATCTCTTCGTCTTATTTCTCCACCATCTTGAAGGTCTCCCCATATCCCATTTTTCTTAAGCTAATTTTTGATTATGATGAAATTTTTTTTTTATTGGTGGCATGCCACTTGGATGCAGGAAAAGCAAAATTACACTGATATTGCTGACATAAAGAGCTCAAAGTATTAGCTTTTCACTTTTCACTGAATTTTGTCCATTGTAAATATGCTCATTATCTCTTCATGATTCAGTGTTCTCAATTTATACTTACTTTTGACAGAAATCCAAAACAATATTTGTAATTCAGTACTTCTTTAGAAATGGAGATTGATTTGTAATGGAGAGATAGCATTGATTTCATATTATTTGCTAATGTTTAAAATTATAAATGTGTGTAATTTGTGTATATCAATTATACTTCAGTAAAGCTAAAGAAAATATATATCATCTCAGGTAAATAGTACAAACTTTCTTAATGCTTTCTGTAGTTTCCCTCAAACTAGATAAACTTATTCCTAAATTTTCTTCTCTGACAGTATTAAAAAATATCTTCTAGATGCAACTACAAATTAAAAATACTTTTCAATAATAATGTCATTTTAATTATGACTCCAATTCAGACTCTGACACCAGCTGGGTGTTCTACACAATTCAACTCAATTCTGACACTATCTACCCAGAGATAGCATCAGAGGCCACAGATTAAAGGCTCAGTCCCTCAAGACTGTCCCCCACTTCAGATGTCAATTGCAATACAAGTATCACCTGTGCTTCTGACCAACTGGCTTTAAACTGAAGGCTCCCATGACCCCCTCCTTCAGTTAGATTAACTTGCTAGAGACTCACAGAATTCAGGAAACCTGTTTACTCACTAGATTACCAATGTATTACAAAAGATATTAAAGGATACAAATCAACAGCCAGATGAAGAGATACATCGGGTGAGATCCTGAACGAAGGAGCTTATGTCCCTGTGGTGCTTGGGCCCAGCATGATGGCACAAGGAAGAGTTCTGTTTCACCAGCCTGGAAGCTCTCAGAACCCCCTCCTTTTAGGGTTTTTATTGAGGCTTCATTATATAGGCATGATTAATTAATTCATTGGCTATTGTCTATGTATTCAACCTCCAGCCCTTCTCTCCTCCCTGGAGGTCAGGAGTGGGACTGACATTTCCAACCGTTTAATCAAGAGGTTGATTCCACTGTTGACCAACCCCCATCCTTAGCTGACTTAGAAGCTTTCCAAAAGTCATCTCACTGACGTAACAAATGACACCTTATCTCTCTCAGCATGTAGGAAATTCCAAAGATTTAAGAGTTCTGTGCCAGGAATGGGGACTAAGACCAAATATATATTTCTCATGATAAAGCGCAATATCACAGTCATGAATTAAAAATAACACTTAGGGCTTCCCTGGTGGCGCAGTGGTTGAGAGTCCGCCTGCCGATGCAGGGGACACGGGTTCGTGCCCCGGTCCGGGAAGATCCCACATGCTGCGGAGCCGCTGGGCCCATGAGCCATGGCCGCTGAGCCTGCACATCCGGAGCCTGTGCTCCGCAATGGGAGAGGCCACAACAGTGAGAGGCCCGCGTACCACAAAAAAAAATAAAAATAAAAATAACACTTAATTGAAAAGTCTATTTTTTCAACAGTTATTTTTATAAAGCCTCATTGATTCTTCACTCTTGAAATTACAAAAAACAACATTCACAATACTTCTACAGTATGATTTAAATGTTTTCCTAAACCTCATTGTTTGCCTAAACTAAGTATCCTGCAAACCTCAATAAAACTGTACAGATCATCTTGAACTGCCAGAAATAGTAACAAACACAAAATTCCAAATTAAATTTGAAATGCAATGCAGGAGTCCCAAATTGCCTCTGAACACTTCCAATTTAATGTGACATTAATTTTGCATCTATTATCTTACTGTTATTTATAGAATACCATCAAACTTGGTTCAGCAAAACAGAAATCACCATCCAATATTTTCCTCCTATTCTGGATTTGGTCTGTGTCTATACATGCAAATTGAAATGAAAAACAATATATGTGGGTACTGCAAGTAGGAGTAAAGCACATTCATCAGGATAATTATTGATTCAATCTTTGTGAGTGCTTACTAAATGTAAGTCAAAGTCTTATGTACAATGGTGATACAAAAATGTATAAGTCAACATCCTTGCCTTTGGTGGCCTTTGATTGAATGCAAAGCTTTGATCTTTGAGATCCTGGATTATGTCTTCTAGTTCTCTCTGGGCAAATAAATATATAATCTAGGGAATGATGAGGAAAAGATAAAAACTATAGACATGTAAGTAGCAATTGACTACTGCAAACATGTTGTGTGCTATATACATATTAAACGTAAAATAAGGATGTTATTTTGAAAGCACGTGTGTAATTTTAAAAAGTAAAAGATTAATTTTCTATTTTCACTAATTACTATATGCACATCAAAATTCATCACTTGCTGACATATTTGAAATTAAAATAAAGTTTCTTGGGCTTCCCTGGTGGCGCAGTGGTCGAGAGTCCGCCTGCCGATGCAGGGGACATGGGTTCGTGCCCCGGTCCGGGAGGATCCCACATGTCGCGGAGCAGCTGGGCCTGTGAGCCATGGCCGCTGAGCCTGCGCGTCCTGAGCCTGTGCTCCACAATGGGAGAGGCCACAACAGTGAGAGGCCTGCCAAAAAAAAATAATAATAATAAAAATAAAATAAATAAAGTTTCTTTCCAGTTTTAAAAATCTTAATTAGCTCAAAAGTTATACTTCTCTATATTCTAAATGATGAAGGAATAACATCCCTGGTAGCCGCTAAGAGCCATAGCTTGTAAAGCAATCATTTATGTACAAATTGCTTTTAAAAAGCACCTGTTTGGTTTTGTACATTCATCAGACATTTTTAAATGAAAGGAGGAAAAATACCCCTTTCCTTTAAAAGTTCTGTCAGCCAAAGAAACCAGATTGAAAATAGATGCTTGAAATAAAGAAGTAAAATACCAGTGGTCAGAATAGACAGGTAAAAATAATTTAGCTTAGCATACATAGCAATAGCCTGGTTGCTATGGCAACCAAGACAAAGATTGCAGCTATCTGTTGCCAAGGTGGTTCAGTTTTTATCCCCCCAGTCAGTATAAGCCTTGGGTTAAAGTCAAACTCTGGAGCAGAAAGGAAGCACTGGACAGAGAGTTCCTTTGTTCTTTTGCCCTCATGGCCTAGGGGTTGGGACAAACATAATTCAAGGTGGGTTGCCTACTGAGAGTGGGCAGAAGCAGTAATTTTTCATGTTTCATAGGACGAGAATTAATTATTTTTATCAGGTATGGAAATTCAGAGCAGACATGGCATTTTCACATACCCAAGCAACCCAAGGTCTTGTAATGTTAAGAAGCTGTGGACTGTTCCTTGAGTTAGGAAGTGAATTCAACCATGGAATCTAATTTGAAGGAAATCCCAAATAAGAAAGTAAAATAAAATAAAACGTCTCATTGGTTATCTTGGTGGTGAAATTGTGAGTAATATATTTTTCTCTTTAGCTCTACTTCTCTGTATTGTGCTAATCTCATTTATAATGGAAAATATGTAGTTAGATATAAACCCACTGAAACTCAATTGCTCCGAAAGAGTTCATTAAAAAGCAGTTAATCTTCACAGAATTTTAAAATTTAAAGGACACTTAAATATCATCTTGCCCAGGTTTTTGGTTTATTTTTTTAAACTCTTTGATCAATGGAATCATCTGGAACTAAATCTCTCTCGCTCTCTCTCTGTGTCCTCCCACCCCCTGGAAATTCAGTAATTTTCAATGGAACCTGAGGATTGTGAATTTTTAACAATTCTCATTCTATTTGCAGCCTCTACTCCCACATTATTAAGATCAGGCAAATTTGGGAAACATGGGTGTAGCCCAATCTTTCCATTCTGCCTGTAAAGTTAAAGCTGAAAAAAGAACCCAGTAGAGACCTAGCGTTTGTATTTCCTCATTGTTATTGTACATTATCACTCTTTCTGTAGATTTCTCAATGAGGTAACTGGTTCAGTTATATATTCTTATGATGTTTTAATTACAGTGTATTTGTTTTTGAAATAAAAACATGTTCAAGCTTACTTACACAACTCATGTTGGAGAAACAGGCTTACTGCCATATTGATTTCTCGTGTAAACCCTCTAAGAAACAATGTCCATTTAAGAATTTGCCTAGGCCAGAGTGCTTTAAGTGTCTTCCTCAAAACATGGGTCTCACAATTGTTTCCTAGAAGAAGCTTTTCTTAGTCAAGTAATACCAGCTCCTCCAAGAAATTAACATGGCAAATTAACACAAAAGTTCTGTGAAGTCCTAAATTAAAGAAATCTGAAAAAAAATTTTACCCAACACTTCTCAAACATTTTTGATGACAGAATTCATTTTTAATTTGCCCTTTTCTTTATATAACATCTATTGATATCGTGAATTCATATTTGAGGAAATATATATATTTTTTTTTTTTTTTTTTTTTGCGGTACGCGGGCCTCTCACTGCCGTGGCCTCTCCCGTTGTGGAGCACAGGCTCCGGACGCGCAGGCTCAGCGGCCATGGCTCACGGGCCTAGCCGCTCCGCGGCATGTGGGATCTTCCCAGACCGGGGCACGAACCCGCATCCCCTGCATCGGCAGGCGGACTCTCAACCACTGCACCACCAGGGAAGCCCGAGGAAAGATTTTTTAGGAAATACTAGCCTAGACAAAATGTTTTTTCACAGATAACTGTGAGCACTATATGTTCAACTCAAACATGGATGTGTTAGAAATTTTAAAATTTTTAAAAGAAAGAGGGTTAGGACAAGCATGAGGTAATACTGGTGGGAAGGAGGTAGTACATAATAGGAAGTACATTTTTCTTCCTTGTTTTAGTGAAGTCCACTCAGGTTTTTTTCCTAACAATGTACCAAATATAGAACTCAGTACAGAAGAGCTGGAAAAAATACCGTATATATTTCCTTCTCTGTTCTAAATACCATGTTTATTTCCTTTTCTGTTTTAAATATTCGTTATAAGTATACCTGTATTTTGAAGCCTACTCTTTTAGATTCAATTAGGTAGAAATGGAAAAATGTGGGATGCAGGGTCATACATAAAAAGTGTCTAATTCTTTCTTCTGAGAGTAGCATAGCTAAAGCTGGCCATAGGCTGAGAATGGAAAAACCTCTCTTTCTGCCCCTTGTTCCAGTGTCCTGAGGTTGGTGGCACTAAGGATATTACTGTAATGGTGGGAACAGAGACAAGGTGGTCTGTGGTGTGAGAACCAGGGCACATAATCACGCTACTTTCCGTACTTCCTTGGCTCCTTTATTTCCTACTGGTGTCTCAGTTCTCCTTTTCAGATGTGGCAGAAAATATTAAAAAAGGATCTGCAGGCAGATCTAGTTTCTGGTGCCTGTTGATCCTTCTTTCATTTGAAGTGAAGAGTCAAGCTGAGAAATCCCTATACCATTGTGAGGAACACAGGCTTAATTTTCAGGTCACGGCAACAACATTAGGTGAGACTGAGCAACACAAGCCGAAAGGGAAAAAGAATGTATTGATAGTAGAGAGGAATATTCTGGTGCTGTTTCTTGGTTGAATGGCAGCTGTCAGTTGAGCTGTACAATCCTGTTTCAGGTGAGAAGCTGTCATTTGTAAATTATGCCCATAGCTGTATTCATTATTCATGGGTTGGTATTGGCAAAGAATGATTTCAGGCGCCCAAGTGTTCCTACCTGCAGGCACCTGAATTACTTCCAAAATTGACTACTCTATTACCTGTCAGGCCCTTTCATTCTTTTTCTACCACTGTCTGATCCTACCAGCCTACTTTTTGTTTCCAGTGAAGAAAGACTTCTTTCCTTTTCCTAGGCTTTCTGCCTTAGGAATGAATGAAAAAATTCTGATGAACAGAGAACTTTAATGCTAGTAAATGAACAACTGCAAGCATGAGATTTCAGTATAAGGTTAACTTTAAAACAAAAAGTGTTTTCCGAAGAATAAGTATTACTGTCCATTCTACACAATCTATTACTTAAAGTGAGTAAAAACTAAGGTATGAACTGCTGGATATTTAAAAAGAGAGAGCTCATTACCATATTTTTGCATTTTAGAATTGTTTTATATTGTTTTTATAATAAATTAGAATAACCCCTCAGCTTAGTCTTCTGATTAGCCATTTTAAGATTTTGAATGTGTTTCTTACACAGATTACCCCAAATTTGTCTGCATTTTGAATCCAAACTACTCCTTTAGAATTACTAAGGTAGAGAGGGGAAAACGATCAGTGTGCAGGGAGGTTGAGGGAGTCTCGCTTTGAAGGCAGTTTTGTTCCATCCTGAATCGTGAAACTCCCTTTTTTTAAGTTCAGGGAAAACAACAGAGACACAGGTTCCTTAGTTCCTATTTCTTTTCCATGCAGTGATCTTCTCTGGCGTATCAAACTGCCAAGAAAAGAATTATCGCACGTTGGATAAATTAGGGTTCATCCTAACAGTGTGGTCTTCTGGTTTCTTTGCCATGTTTCTGACTCGGCAATAAAGAAAACATAGAATGTAATAGAGAGAAATACTGTAGTGCTGTCTTGAAGGAAACCTCCTTTATAAAATAAAACTTGTCAATGAGATTGTTCCAATAGTGTATTATCTGCCTCGGGTATAGGACAGAAAATTAACTTTGTAGGGAAGTGAACAACTTTTTTGACACAGTCACTGAAATTTAAACTGATATTACTCTTTCGTTCTGAGAATATTCTCAGAAAAAAAGAATCTAATGCTATTTTTGTGCCAACAGGTTCAAATGTAAAATTTATATTAATTGTTGAGAAGAGACACAATATACAAGAACATAAAAAAGCAACAAAGAAAGTGGTGAACTTCTGTTTCTTAAGAAATTGTTTTTATCATTGAAAGAAGGAATTCCTAAATGTTATCAAGAACAGTAATTCATATTGCAGAACCTCTTTCATTGTATGTAAAATTGAAGCTCATATCAAAAGGCCACAGCAAAACACAGAAATATATGCCTCATGGATGGAGGAAATAACCTGAAACTTGATTTAGGCAGCATGGCCCATTGTCCACAGTATTTGAAGAGGTTACAGTGTAAAGTTTTGAAATTATTGGTTGTAATGGAAGACTTTTGTTAAAATATTTTTGATGTAGTTAACACACACACATCTCTGGTTCCCACCCATATGGAATATTAAATTATCTATTTTAAAATCTATAAAATCCAAGAATGAAATTTGAAAACATATTAAGATCAGAAATATACTTTATTTGTTCTGAATTCTATTTTTATTTCCACAGCTGATGGAGAGTTAATTCCTCATTAATAGGAATTAATCCTCATCCCCAACTCTTGAGAATAAACTCAGAGCACAATTATTAGCACATGACAGTTTTAGGGATTTTAAGTTACAACATGTGAAAATTAACCTGCTAGTAGTTGCGATATAATTATATTCAACTGGCACTTGGTATTCAGTTTGTGTTCCAGAAAACATTAAGAACAGACTTTGAAGTTTGCAGGGAAATATTTATTTTAGTGTAGTTATCCAGTAGAGGAAGGAAAGATTCCTGATTAATCTATATAAAGCCCAGGAGAACCTGCTTCTGCAGCATTTTTAATTTCCCAAGGTTCTGTAGCTGCACAAAGTAACAGACCAATAACATCATTCTCTTCTCTTGCTTTGTTAATGCTTAACCTTAGTGACCTGCTGCACACCTTGATTCTGGTTCAACCTGTGAGCTTAATGTATTTATTTACAAGTACTGGAATTGTTTGAAACAGTTATTCCCAACACTGTCTTAGAAAACTTTAATGGGTAAATTCCTTTTTTGTACTAGAACCCACATGAACTAACTTTCATATATACTTTGGAATCAACTTTTCTCATCTTCCTGGAAAGCAAACACACACACACACACACACACACACACACACACACACACACACACAC